>NW_016159882.1:71300-74869 GCF_001687245.7 Rhagoletis zephyria | reverse complement strand
AAAATGCAATATCCAATATGGCGTCCGAAATTTCCAAAAATTCAAACCTGAGTAACTTTATTTAAAAATCAGAAAACTGTAGTTTTGCAAATGATGAATCTCGTATAAAATAAAGAAAAATCTTAAAAAACTGTTGGAGCCGAGATCAAATTATTTGGTATGAACATCTTGCAGACGGCCCCAACTATTCCTAATTTGTAAATATGTATAATTACTGTTATTATTTCATAATTTGATCATAAATTCATTTAGATATATTCCCTCGTATATAATAAATGAAATTTGGCTAAACAAATATTTTGTGTTACTTAACTGAAAATGGCAGTTGATTTGACAGTTGTCAACCGAAAAAGTTTCACAGCTGTCACAGTTTTAATTTGACATAAAATTCGTGATCAGCATGCCTAAAAACCTAATCAGTGGCATTTTTAAAAAGATTGTTTAATTTTTAGAAAAATTCACAGTCCATTTGACAGCTGTCGAGGTTTTAATTTGACATAAAATTCATGATTTGCTTGTCAAAAAATATAATCAGTTATATTTTCAAAGAGATTTTCTTAATTTTAAGGAAATTGTAAGTTGATTTGACAGCTGTCAAATGTCAAAATATAAATTTTATGGCGTATTCGTATTTAGAATTACAACAATACTACGATCCCGCACTTTTATTATAATCGTAACTGCCCTTCTAACTTTTCGCGTACAGCATGTCTTCTCCCACCACTGTGCAGCTGCACAATACGATCAGCATGGTAAGTGGAGATCTTCGGGGTCATTTAGAGATTATCAAGCCATTCCTGGATGACCCCGACTTATCCTTCTGCAAAACCAAACCTTCTAATTCAGCTTCCCTTAGAAGGGAATAATTTACATACATGAAATAATAATAAAACAGTTGGAATTTAACTTTGAAATAGACTATGGTTGCCATGGAAACCAACCTTATCGTCGTGGCAGCACTACTGGAAGATCTTCTAATAAAGCTTCCACAGTGAAGCTTTTCTTATTGAAAAATTCCTTAAAGATTTATTCATAGTTATAAAAAATTGGAGATAGTTAAGTATTTCGTACGACTCTCCTTGGCAGCAGATATGAAAGTGTGAAGTTTTTTAATAGCTCATACATATAAACAAATTTATCTATGTATGTCATAAATAATGTTTTAGTTATTTTCTTTTAACTAATTAATGCTAAAATTTTGCTGTTTATTCACGTAAAATTTATTTTGTTTCTAGTTTTCTTTTACAGCAGATGATTATATTAACTAGAGTCCGAACGATTAATCGGCCGATGCTGATCGATTATATTCAGGATATAAATTCATTTCAAGAACAACTGCTTTTATTAACTTTTATAATCTAATCAAATAACTAAGTAACNAAAAATAAAATATAGTAGGCCAATACATTTAGTTCAAAATGGTAAGAAGGAAAAAAATTTTTGTAGGAAACTTTTGAAGCAGTTTATTTCTATTTGACACTTGAATCATGGATCCAGTCTTTTCCTAAATTTCATATGGAGACATTGCGCCATCTTAGATTTTAGGTTTTTTGCGATTTACCAGTTTTTTCGTAAATAATTAGGGAAAAGTGCGAAAATTTGGTAAATTTTTATGATTTTTGGCATTTTTCGGCAATTTCTGTTGCAAATGCATAGCATCTTCAAATTCGAAAATTTTAGAGAACTTCATTCTCCAAAACTTTTAACAAACATTTTTTTTTTTCGTGAGACGCATAGATCACGAGCGGCAACGAGCTAAACATAGCGATTTAGATTTAGAGAAGTGGGGTATAATTCATTTCCACATCAATTAATTCGGTAGAGTACGATCGAAAAAATTCTATGGAAAGGATTAGAAAGATTCAAAAAGATCTTAAAAAGATAGCATAGATGCCGCCTTTGAAAACACACTAAATAAGAAAAAGTAACAACGATTTCTTATGTTTTTTTAAGGTTGCTGATTACGAACCTAGATTTAAAAATTCATAATGGCGAATGGCGGCCAAAACACTAAAATAGAGTCGATCTGCTTGAAACGTTTCCCTATTGTGTTCCTTGGGCCGTTTATTACGAATCTGAGGTCAGGTTGGAAAAATTCAAAATGGCAGGCAAACAAATTTTAATCGATTAGATTCGCTTAAAACTTAGATTCAACGGCCCCAAGGACCCCAGTACATTGTTTTCAATTGGGGGCATCTATGCGTTCTCTAGAATTTTGGCTTACGTCCTGTACCGATTAACGTGATGTGTAAATTAATTATGCGCCGCTTCTCTAAGAGATTTTGCGTCGAAAACGACTGTCGTAATCAAAGTCAGCTACAGTGCGTTGCAGTGGAGCATTATCATATTGCAGATTGTAACATCACGTTGAAAGAGTTTAGTAATTGAATAGCAAACTTAAAAAAAAACATATCACATAACAACAACTTGAGATCGTTGTTAATAAAATATAGTAAACAGAAATAAGAAATCTACATACAAAAATATAAGCAGAGCATCTTTTCCTTTACAGCTCCCCTCTTCGGCGCACGTCACTTGCAAAGCTTCCTATCAACGATGCTGCTGCAACGCGTTAACCCCTCGGAGGCTGTTGTGGCAACGATGGATGAGGATTAAAAAAAATTCACACCCAACACTGAGAGTTTAATTGAGACGAAAAAAATTAGTCATTGAACCCAAAACCAGTAAAAACTAGCAATTGACGACATTGTGGCATTTTTGGTTGGTTAAGTTTTCAAATAAAGAAATCTACTTTGGAAGTTAATTATTGATCAATATTTAATTATAATAATCATTAGAGGAAAAACGTTGACTTCACGAAACGATTTTGCTTTCCAACGCTACTTTTTAGTGTTGAGCAGTATCGTTACCAAAGGTACTCCAATTTTTTTAAGTATCGGTATTCAGAAATGATTGTCCTCAATTTCAAGTTTCTGTAATTTTCAAGTACAATACTTGTAGCCATTCATTTGACGTAATTTGGTATGTATTAATATATTAATTTGAGTAAAGTGCTACCAGCTTGTGAAATTTTTACACTGAGCATTGAAATGTTACCAACATGTGTACATATATTTAAAGAAAGTACTCAGTACTCCGCAAAAATACCCGTTCCTTAAAAGTATCGATACCAAAGAACTCGATACTTCCCAACACTACTACATACTATTTTTGCACTGACCGACGCAAATGTTCTTATCAGACGATGCGAAGCACGCCAAGCATTGGCTAGTCTATCTAATAAAACAATAACCAGTTACTTATCAGAACTCGTCAAAAGAAGTGTTCGTATAGCAAGAGCGGTGTCAACCATAAAGTTCAGAAATTTTTGTGCTTGCAAACAGCGTTGGAAAATGAGTGAAGAATTAAGCACAACAAAAGTGGAGAAAGGTTAAAAATAAATAAATAAAATTAATAAATACAAGACTATTTGACCTATCTTAAAAACGATTAATACCACGCAGTGCCGGACAAACAAATGGTGACGCGACATTCTATTTGCGACATGGCTATTTTTCTTTTGTTTATTTTTTTTTTATGAAAGTATAGCCCACTATATAAAAAAAAAA
>NW_016159882.1:64211-71248 GCF_001687245.7 Rhagoletis zephyria | reverse complement strand
ACTCGTTTCGAATTGAATGAAATAGAATGGCAGCTGTTTTCTCTCCAAAGCTATACGCAATGAAAAAGCGAAAACAAAGCACATCCATGCAAAATTTTAAATAGTCTTTTTTTACATTTCAGGGCCGCTCTTCGGCACCCGGCACTTGCAATGTTTGCTAATATTTCTTGGCTTATCGGTGACGCTGATGCAACGCGTCAACCTTTCAGTAGCGATTGTGCCAATGATGGATAAGAATTCAACCAATCCGGACTTTGAGGTATGACAACCGCTTATATACTAACATATACATGATATATTCCTTACATACACCTATTATTACATGAAAATCTCTCGTCTTTCTCGTAGGAATACCAGTGGTCGGAGAGGACGAAATCCTATTTGCTCAGCGCCTTCTTTTGGGGCTACTTTGTTACACAAATACCGGGTAGTCAGTTGGCGCACCGATTTGGTGGCAAAGTGATGCTGTTTGGTAGCATATCCCTCAGCGCAGTGCTAGCGCTGCTCACGCCACTTAGCGCTCGTATTGGTGATTGGCAATTACTGCTGGCGCTTCGCTTGACACAAGGACTCATACAGGGTTGCATATTCTCTTCAATACATACCCTGCTTTCCAAATGGGTGCCACCCGAAGAGCGCGGCACACTTGGCACATTTTGCTACACTGGCCTCTCGTTTGGTACCGTTGTAATGCTGTTGGTAAGCGGTTGGATAGCTACATCTCCACTTGGCTGGCCAGGCATATTCTATTTCTCCGGCGTTGTCAGCCTGCTTTGGGCTCTGGTCTGGTACATTTTAGGCGCTCGTTCACCCAGCGACTGTAAATGGATATCGGTGGAAGAAAAATTTATGATCGAGTCTACTTTGGGGACTTCCGCCAAGTCGCCGCATGGGCAAGCACCTCTGAAAACACCATGGATTAAGATACTCACAAGTGTGCCTTTTTGGATAACACTGGCAGCGCAAAGCAGTTATGGGTGGTGTTTTTATACACTTCTCACACAAATTCCATCCTATATGAATAGCATTCTGGGACAGGATATCAAGAGCAATGCGTTAATGTCTGCACTGCCATATCTCGCCAATATGTGCCTAACAGTTGTCTTTTGTGCTCTGGCCAATTTCCTCATGAAACGTGGTTACACCAGTGTCTACGCTAGCCGAAAGCTGTTCAACACCATAGGCTTATGGGTGCCGGTAGCGCCGCTCATTTTACTCGGCTATATGCGCGCCGAGCAAAGCCAATTGGCGCTCGGCTTGCTGGTGATAGCTGTTGGTGCAACCGCGGCAGCCTCTTTAGGTTTCCTCACCAATCATATTGATCTATCGCCAAATTTCGGTGGCATATTGATGGGCGTGGGTGGTTTTGTAGCGAATATTATGAGTATGCTGTCACCACTAACAGTGGGCTTCATAGTCACAGATGCGGTATGGATAAATATATGAAGTTTTTGATTGGACATTAATTTGATTATAAACATTTTTTTTCCCAACTATCAGAAAGATGTACATCAGTGGCGCGTGGTGTTCTATATTGTAGGTGGCATCTGCTTTATTGGCAATCTATTGTTTCTTCTGTTCGGTCAAACCGAGATTCAATCATGGAACTATCCCAAAACGCAAACGCAAAGGGATCCCCGTGATCATATTAAGTTTGAAATGATTAATATAAAAAGGGAAATAGAATAAAATACTAAATTAGTTAAGTGTAATATACAAACATACTATGTATGTATGTATGTATGTATGTACTTCCATGTGGATTAATAAAGAATATGTATGTGTGTGAGTTTAGCACTCAAGGAACGACCTAACAAAGTCATTGCTTACGTTTGGTAAGCGCTTCCTTTTGTATCGAATCAAGTAGTGCCCTACGAGTAACTACGATTCTTCTATTCTCTTACCTTACCGATTACACGTGTAAGCAATAAGTAAGCAGTTATACTCCTTTTAGATGACTTTCAATGATATGTCAATGTTTATATCAGGCGTATCTTGAAGATTTAAAAATGGAATATGAAAAAAAAGTGTAAATCCCAGGGGTCTCGTAGTATTTTTCTGACAGGCAAAAATCCAAATATATATGGTACAAATACAAAGTTTACAGTTCTCATCAGAGGCGTAACTATGGGCTGCAAAGCTGGCAAATTGCAACGGGCCAACGAACCGAGAGGGCCCCGGCCCAAGAGACCGCGAGCTCATAAATAACCTAATATTTTTAACAAAACTAAGTACTTAAAAGTAATAACTTTTTAGTACTTAAATTCAATGAAAGTGAGCATTTCCACAGAATGGTCAACCAGGACCGCGAGCTAAAATAAACAATCAGTTGTATGGAGGCTAAAAGTTATAGTGATTAGATATTTACAGTTCCAAAAAATAATTAAAACATTATAGAAATACACTCGCTTACCAAATTTCAGTCGGATATCTCGAAAATGAGGGGCTAAATTGCGTTCAAACCAACAGACAGATGGACTTGGTTAAATCGACCCAGCTCGGCGTTCTGATCTTCTGGTACTTAAAACACCCGACCAGCTTTATAATTCAATTTCAATGTACAAAATTATGGAAAATTCGTACGTTCGTGACCCTTACCCGACCCCGTATAAATAAAAAAACTAATGGAGATATTTCAACGCGCAATATGTTAGGAGGAACTTACTTTATTTCACTTTAATAAAAAATTAATCGCTTTAAAATATTCTGCGTTTTTGAATTTGCAGCCAAAAGCGGCTTCCATTATTCGTTCGTTCGCGACCGCATATTTGTTGCTAACATATTGAAAAATAGAAATCGAAAGATCACCTCTTTTGCAATAAAGATATACCTAGCAAAATGCCAAAGCGAAAAGCAACTCGTTGAAAATTATTCAAATCGGACTAAAATTGCACCGGCTTCCCGTATAACGGTAATTTTCGGATATACGAAAACTCCGATACATATTTCAATAACTGAGGACGTTCATTTACTCCAAGTTAATACTCACAACAATAAAGAAGACTGTTATAGACTTATAGGTAGTTTAGGGAAAGTTGGAACGACGATAGTTGACACCTGCGCCGGGTATATAAAATTCGGTTTCGCCCGAACTATACGTGTTTGTAATAAATTTTGCTTTTTGTAATAAATACATACATACGTGAAAAACAAATTTGGTTGTTTTTTTTTTTAATTGGGTTTTTTTCAGATTTTGGTTGGTTATATTTTGAACAAGTGGCAACCGTGTCAGAAACCCCGTTTGGTGGCGAACGGCTCAGAGAGGTCATTCCCAATTCTGACGGAGCTGGTGGTATTGCTTAACGTAATTTTACACAGCCGTATTAGTTTCGCGGGGTACCAAATTCAGACATCGCGGCATAAAGACAACTCCTTTTCGTGCTATCGAAAGTGGCTTTGAAGTCAACAAATACATAGGTGGTGAACATGAACGAAAGACACAAGATCACGCGCGAACGAAAGAAAGAAAAAAATTATTTTCTAGCTGCCGAAATCTCGACGCCATCTTTGTTGTAAGAAGTAAACAACGAAGAGAACGAAGAAAACCACGTAATTGTTGAACGCATGAATAATCATTTTTATTATACAAATTCTTCTATAAATCATGTCGTTGTGTTAAATTATTCTTTACCTTATGTGTACACACGTTGTCACAAGCGAAAATGAAACAAATTCCAGTAAAAAGCCACCACCAAATTGTAAGCAACGAACAAATGTAAACAAACGGCTAATGTCAAAATCGCCCAACTTTTTTCCTAAATGCGATTATAACGGGCTACTGGCTTGGTTGCGTGATCTTGTATTTTTGGTTCATGGGTGGTGAGTGGCAATACTTTTCTCGCGGGTCTTTTTCAAGATTTGGCGCATAGTGAATACCTGATAAGTCCCAATCAGTTTGTTGACGGTGGGCTTCAGTCTTTCACACAATACGCTCGATAAGACAGTGTAACCTATGCTTAGAAGACTGATCCCGCGGTAGTTGGCCCGAATTACGGGATCGCCTCTCTTGTAGATTGGGCCGAGCACACTTAAATTCCAGTCGTTGGGCATGCGTTCATCTGACCATATCCTGCATTAGCCATAAAAGCTTAAGCTATGTCTACGGACGTATACGGAATAGGGATTTTTTTAATTTCAACAAAAAAATGCCTTCATACTTTGTTGTTTTAAATAAATATGGTTGTAGTTTTTATTAATAAAACTTCAATATTCTAAAAAAAACTGCACAGAACTAAGTATGTTGGGCTTCTAGGGTTAGAATTAATGCATGCACCTTATCAGCTCTTGCTATTCATATCTCGTCGCAGTCAGGCGGTGGAACATCGACTCCGTCGTCATCGACTGGGGGCTCAGATTCGTCTTCTTCATAAATTTCCGTGCTGATACATCCCGAAAAAAGGTCAGCTAAGAATATTTTTCTCAACACATGATTCGGTAACTATGATCAAATAATGTAACTATAGCCAAATCATGTGTTGAAAGATATATGTATGTATGTATATTAAGCTGGCTTTTTCTAGGTGAACCATTCAGTAGGGTGGAAATTTACTTCTTCGATAATTTCGGTACATTCTGGACGTAGGTGACTAGGTCGCCACTGTAGTTATTACAGGTGTTCGCCGTGATCATTAAACCTTCCGTAAGTCGCCTAACTCTTTACTACTATTACTAATACTAGAGCCGATAGCCATAGCAGCTAGTGCTCAGCCCCTTCCCCTTTAGTCTTAAAATTAATTTTTAATTCTAAATAAATAATACTAATACTAATAGATTAGAGGGCTGCATGAATTCATTCAAACTTCTTACCAAACAGAGTACTCTAGATTTGAATATTTTACTTCACATACAAAACACTCAGCGTTTGGAATTTTGTAAGTTTTGAATATACATTTTGTTTTATATTTTCTACCTTCAAATGGAAGAATGTGGATGAATGAATAGAAAACATTCAAATCATTCAAACTCATTTCGATAAAAGTTTTTTTCTACAAACAAGTTTTTTCGTATATAATAGGAGCGCAGCATTACATGCATACATACATATGTGCACAGAAAAAATATTTTTGGATATTCATACAAAAAATTGTCATTTATTTCAATTTAATTTATTTTCACTTTGTTTGAATTTGTAATGTCGACACAAATATCAGAACAGCTAATCACTCAAATGCAAAAAATTTGTAAGCCAAAATCATTCATTCGTTTTGTATATGAATAATTCATAAGCCGTTTTGAATGCATTCATGCAGCCCTCTATAATAGATTAAAAAAAAAAAAACGGTTTTTTGTTTTCTATGAGTTTTATAGCTTATTCCATTTTAATGTAATCATGTGAAACATACTAATTTTAAATTCTTAAAAATAAATAAATAAACGTGAGTAACAAACCATATCACTTTGAAATGGGGTTGCTATTAATATGACCGATGCTATGNCTTTATATTTTCTACCTTCAAATGGAAGAATGTGGATGAATGAATAGAAAACATTCAAATCATTCAAACTCATTTCGATAAAAGTTTTTTTCTACAAACAANGATGAATGAATAGAAAACCATTCAAATCATTCAAACTCATTTCGATAAAAGTTTTTTTCTACAAACAAGTTTTTTCGTATATAATAGGAGCGCAGCATTACATGCATACATACATATGTGCACAGAAAAAATATTTTTGGATATTCATACAAAAAATTGTCATTTATTTCAATTTAATTTATTTTCACTTTGTTTGAATTTGTAATGTCGACACAAATATCAGAACAGCTAATCACTCAAATGCAAAAAATTTGTAAGCCAAAATCATTCATTCGTTTTGTATATGAATAATTCATAAGCCGTTTTGAATGCATTCATGCAGCCCTCTATAATAGATTAAAAAAAAAAAAACGGTTTTTTGTTTTCTATGAGTTTTATAGCTTATTCCATTTTAATGTAATCATGTGAAACATACTAATTTTAAATTCTTAAAAATAAATAAATAAACGTGAGTAACAAACCATATCACTTTGAAATGGGGTTGCTATTAATATGACCGATGCTATGCATATGTACCTAGGATAGGTTACAAAAACAATTTTTTTACGTCATAAATAATAGAAGATTTCATATAAATACCTTTATCACAAAAATGTAGAATAAATAACTATTTACAGTTCACAAAGCACTTTCTGGCGTGTGGTGATGATTCTGTATATATATCGAGCCCTAACCGCCAAAATAACGTAAGCGACATTTTTTTCAAAATTTTCTTTTTGATGCAGAAATGCATCCAGATGCTCTAGGAATATTTCTGCATCAAAAAGAAAATTTTGAAAAAAATGTCGCTTACGTTATTTTGGCGGTTAGGGCTCGATATGTACTTAGATGTGAAAAAGGTTCCATACTTTTGAACAAATGTGATTCAAAAAATACTACCACCACTTGCATTTTAAGAAGACTTGCAGCAGTCTTCAAGATACTTAATCCGCTTAAAAAATAAGCCTTTTGACATTTTCTTTAAGTAATGGTTAATGCTTTTTAAATTCAGTTTATTTGAAAGCTCGTTTAGAAGTTATCAAATCGTTAAAGGAATAAGAACACTGTGAGACAAATGGTAGGGGTCAGTGATCGGGAAGGGTTCAAACTACCGGGGAAAGTTATATCGGTTAAAAAGAAGTTATGTTAGTAACTATCATATAGGGGAAATTGTCACCTTTGGTGGTCTTTTTTTTGACATAACTCGAGAACCACTAGTCCGATTTTGCTCAAATAAATTAATAATTAATTGCTCAAATAATTAAAATAAAAATTAAAAATTAAAATTCCTTTAATCTGTTCATATAACGTTTTTTTATATAATCAACAGTTTTGCCGGTAAAAATAAATGTATGAAGAAAAAATATATTTTTTGCCTAAAATATTAAATCTTTTTATTTTTTAAATTCATAAAAAAATCCAAAACGGAAAAAAGGGCAAGTCGTATTACTTTCACGCAAAGTCACATAACCATTAAGCAAAATGAGACATAGATCATGAAAATCGATGGACGCGTTTCGC
>NW_016159882.1:0-59274 GCF_001687245.7 Rhagoletis zephyria | reverse complement strand
ATGATAATGTAAGGCAACCGCTTACATACCTACATGATATAAATATCTCTTACATCCTACCATTATTGCCTTCAAATTTCTTGTCTCTCCCATAGGAATACCAGTGGTCGGAGAAGACAAAATCCTATTTGCTCAGCGCCTTCTTTTGGGGCTACTTCGTTACACAAATACCCGGCAGTCAGTTGGCGCACCGATTTGGCGGAAAAGTGATGCTGTTTGGTAGCATATCCCTCAGCGCAGTACTGACTCTACTCATACCACTCAGCGTTCGTATTGGTGATTGGAAATTGCTATTTGCACTCCGCATGACACAAGGTCTCATACAGGGTTGCATATTCTCTTCAATACATACACTGCTTTCCAAATGGGTGCCACCCGAAGAGCGTGGCACACTTGGAACATTTTGCTACACTGGCCTCTCGTTCGGTACCGTTGTAATGATGTTGGTAAGCGGTTGGATTGCTGCATCTTCATTTGGCTGGCCAGGCATATTCTATTGCTCCGGCATGGTCAGCCTGCTTTGGGCTCTGGTATGGTACTTTTTAGGCGCTCGTTCACCCAGCCATTGTAAATGGATATCGGTGGAAGAAAAATTGATGATCGAGTCGTCTTTGGGTACTTCCGCTAAGTCGCCGCATGGGGCAGCACCTCTGAAAACACCATGGATTAAGATACTCACAAGTGTGCCATTTTGGGTGCTATTGGTAGCGCAGAGCACCTCCGCTTGGGGCTTTTATACACTTCTCACACAAATTCCATCCTATATGAATAGCATTCTGGGACAGGATATCAAGAGCAATGCGCTAATGTCTGCAGTGCCATATTTCGCTAATATGTGCTTAACTGTTGTCTTTTGTGCTCTGGCCAATTTCCTTATGAAACGTGGTTACACCAGTGTAAACGCTAGTCGAAAGCTGTTCAACACTATCGCCTTCTGGGTGCCGGTAGCACCGCTCATCTTACTCGGCTATATGCGCGCCGAGCAAAGTCAATTGGCGCTTGGCTTGCTAGTTATAGCTGTTGGTGCGACCGCGGCAGGCTCTTTAGGTTTCCTCACCAATCACATTGATCTATCGCCAAATTTTGGTGGCATATTGATGGGCGTGGGTGGGTTTGCAGCCACTATTATGAGTTTGCTGGCACCACTAACTGTGGGCTTCATCGTTACAGATGCGGTATGTAGACATACATGAAAAATGCGTCGCACATTATAGACTAATCTTTGTTGCTATAAATTTTTTTAATTTTATATTGCAGAAAGATGTGAGCCAGTGGCGTGTGATATTCTATATTGCAGGCAGTCTACAATTTATTGGCAATCTATTATTTCTTTTGTTCGGCAAAACCGAGATTCAATCGTGGAACTATCCCAGAATGCAAAGGGATCCGCGAGATCATATTAAATTTGAGACAATTAATATGAAAAGGGATGTGGAATGAAATTTAACTTAATTAAATATGATATGTGTATGGGGTGAAAAAATAATGGGAGTATGCTGGGCAATCGACGAGACCATATTTTGATAGGTTCCATATACTAGAATTAAGCTTTAAAATAAACATACATGGTATGAATTAAAATAAATGCTTACACAACTTAAGAGGTATATTAATTCTGTTTTCATTTACAAATGTTCGCCTGAATTTTAATATGCATTATGTCCATACATTAGCTCTTATTTTTAACCCTGGAAGGTTACGCTTGGTTTGCTTATTTTTTTTTTCATAAAATTCAAGTATGTTTAAATGAGTTTACATGAATCAACACTTTGTACCACAGTGAGTAATATCCAGAATTTTCTCGGCAACAAAATGGTTAATTTGTCATTTAAGTTACATTTTTTGGCAAACCATTTAACCCTCATTTTTAAGTTATTATTATTATTTTTAAGTTTTAATCCGATTTGCTCACTTGTTTTGTGTCCGATCAATCAATTCAATTNAATTTTTTGGCAAATCATTTAACCCTCATTTTTAAGTTATTATTATTATTTTTAAGTTTTTAATCCGATTTGCTCACTTGTTTTGTGTCCGATCAATCAATTCAATTCAATTCTTCTACTAAAAAATTTAGATTTTGTTTTCGATGGAATTTTATGTCTGTTTTAATTGAAATTTTCTTTGGCAATTGTTACCAAGTGGTCGCAAGGATCATAAACGTGGACGATGATTCTTATGTCAGTATGATATTAAAGCAAACAAAAAATCCACAAAAAGTGAAGGTGTCACGAAATTCTATGCAAAGTCCACCACAATAAACTTAAAATTTGTGTTAAACGTTAAGAAAACAGATGGCAAACAATTATCAATGGATCAACTCCGTACAGTTTTTTAATCCAAAAAACCGTTAACTCTCGCAGTGTCAAAATAGGCCCCAACGACAAATTTAGTTTGTAATTTAAGGGACTAATNCTACGAAATTCTATGCAAAGTCCACCACAATAAACTTAAAATTTGTGTTAAACGTGAAGAAAACAGATGGCAAACAATTATCAATGGATCAACTCCGTACAGTTTTTTTAATCCAAAAAACCGTTAACTCTCGCAGGGTCAAAATAGGCCCCAACGACAAATTTAGTTTGTAATTTAAGGGACTAATGAGGGTTATATTACTTTTTGGAAATTTTGTTTTCTGAAAAGTTTAGTTTTACATTGAATTGCGCTAACAGTTTTGTTTTTTTAATAGAGGACTTCCGTGATAGGTTAGGTTACACTGGCCGGCTGATGCGCGTTTGTAGTGCCAGATAGAGAGGTCCGTTTCATTGCGATCTAAAGTAGTCATCGTATAGGACGTCAACGCTTTTTGCGAAGTTCAAGAGAGCTTTAATATCCAGTTTTGAAGCCTCCTCGAGTCCTTTGAACTGCGAAGCTCCGAGATATCTAAGACGAGTTCTAGCTAAGGCCGGACAGAAAGAGAAGAGGTGTTCGAACGTCTCACTCAAGCCTTCCTCCCTGCCATTCCTGCATGCGACACTGCTACTAATGCCCATCCTGCTTGCATGGGATGCCAGTAGGTTGTGGCCCGTCATTAGGCCAACAACTGTCCTGCAATTCGTACGTGNAGAGGTGTTCTACTAATGCCCATTCTGCTTGCATGGGATGCCAGTAGGTTGTGGCCCGTCATTAGGCCAACAACTGTCCTGCAATTCGTACGTGACCGTGTAAGCAAGAAATGAATGTTTCCTTTGTTGCTATTATACATGATCTTGGTGGTTTTGCATGTCCCTAATGCGTTCCGTCTCGCCCTGATCCGGCGCGCAGCTCTTTCGGAAATTTCATTGTAGATCGGTTTTAGTGACTTTTGTATTTCCTGTAGTGGTTCTCTAGCAAGACGGATGGCACTTTTGGCAATCTCATCAGCTATTTCGTTTCCNCTGCTATTATACATGATCTTGGCGGTTTTGCATGTCGGTAATGCGTTCCGTCTCGCCCTGATCCGGGGCGCAGCTCTTACGGAAATTTCATTGTAGATCGTTTTTAGCGACTTTTGTATTTCCTGTAGTGGTTCTCTAGCAAGACGGATGGCACTTTTGGCAATCTCATCAGCTATTTCGTTTCCCATAATGCCCTTGTGGCCTGGAACCCAGTATATATGCAGCCGCTTACCCTTGACCGCCCTGTCTACTGTTTCCTTGCTTCTAAGGACATATGTACGTCTTACGTTTCGATATGGAGGCTATGCTCAAATGTTGTATATAGTTGTAACTTTTAGAGCTTCACGAAAACGCTCATTGCACGAGAAATAATGAAGCGATTTCAAAGAAAGGTGTTGCCTTTCAAAGACAAAATTCCAAGCCTTTCGACAGATTAATTTTTGCAATTAACCAATTCGGTTTCTGTCCTAGAAACAATGGTAAATATTGGCTTGTTTTGGGGTAAATTTTCATCTAAAATGAGGAAACTGGTTTCTTGTTTTAAGGAAATGCTTTTTTCTGAGTGCACTTACTCGACTATAAAAATTTCTATGAAATACTTACAATAGATGTTCTAAGAAATATACGAATTCACGTTCAAAAAGTCCTTAATGCACTAGAATACCTAAAGCATCCAGTATATGATTCTTTGAGATGATAGCTCTGATCCAGTACTCTATAAACTTACAGGTATTTACACGAACTTGCAGGAAGTTACAGGAAAAATGATCCCGTACTCCAAGTTCCTGCAAAATCCAGTAAATGGGAGCGTATTTTGGAGAACTTTTTCTTCTGGTAAAATCATGAAAAGTGTATAGCCATCACTGGTTGACGTTTTTACAGGAAAAAATGTTTTTTTTTTTGTTTCCGTACTTTTTCTTATTGCTCACTTTTTTACTCTCACTTCAGAGAGTAATTTTGCTGTTTGACATTTTTACAGGATTTTACATGCACAGTATTGGATCAGAGCTGATATTTCATTATAATAAGCATGACAGCATTTGGACCACCTCGTATTAGTGACGTTTGGGGAAATACACACTCAGATGCTAAACTTTATCTAACACAAAAAATAAATCAATGTCAGGCAACGGGAGTTTGTTTGCTATTTACAAATAAATAATAGCAATGCAAATAGTATAAAATGCGCAGATAGAATTATACAAACAATTTATTTGTTTACACTAAGTAATCTAGAATGCGCAAGTAATGTTCGTCTCCGATGTAATTAAGTCGTGAAAACATCCGCTGAAAAAAATCTCACCAAAGATATTTGTACATATATGTATACACAATCTGTGCATAAAGTGGCTTAGGAAAATTGTTTGGCACTGTCCTAAATATACATATTTAATTCTTTCGAAATAAGGCCATTCTAATTTAAAATTGGTTAGATTTTTTATCTTAATTAAAAAAATGAATGAAAATGATTCACTAGTTAATGTAATGTTTTGTGACTAGCATCAACTTTACGTTCTGCTATTATAAAACCAATAGAAGCTGGGCTGGTGAATTAGGTAGGCAGGGCACCCTCGAGGCCATCAACTCGCTTAGGGAAGGCATAGGAGTTCTGTTGGCAACCTGCCGGCTGAAGTCTCCTGGGTGCAAGCTTGGCTTTCAAGGTCCTTCTGGTCGGTTGTTGACCGCAAGGGGGCAAGAGAGCTCCTGCGGTGAGCTAAGCGCTAGCTCTAGATTCTTACAGGTATACTGACCAGACGTTGTCTTTTAGGAACCCTTGCGGTGCGACTGAATATCGTCACAGATCTCTACTGCGGCAGCTGTTTGGAAGACGAGGTGGAATCATCTTGGCACTTCCCTCTCAGCTGCCCGACATTCGCTAAACTAATTTTTAAACACATCGGTGCGCATTTCAGCAACACTCCCGAAAAACTCTTCGGAGTGGACATCAGCTATTTGCGGAACTTTGTTTTGAGCACCCAGCGCTTCCCAGCTTTGGATCTTAGCTGAGCCATAGGAGGGTTGCCACTTGTTAAAAAGATCATATTAGGCAAGAGAAATATGTATCACAATATGGGTGACGCAGGAAAGGAGTTTCAGAAAGTAGTAGTTTGAAAATATTTTGAACAGGGCTACCACCTGTTTGAAATGTCGAATTTAGTTTTCTTATACACAAGTTATACGAAATATCGCAATATGTATGTCAAAGGAAGGAGTCTTAAGAAATCTTTGGTCTAAACGCTAATAATATTTTTCGCGGTGTTAAAAGAGGGTTGCCACCTGTTTCAAAATTAAAATTAAAATTATATTTATAAGTTAAGTGAATTAATAAAATATGGGTATCAATCGAAGGGGGTTTAAAAGTTTTTTATTTCTGAACTGTATTTGTGCAAATTTTTTAGGCTTAAACCGTTTTGTTCAAGAAACTACTTTTATTCATAAAAAACTCCATTTTTGGAGGTATTTTCAAATCGGTTCAGCTCACGTAAATCTTAATATTTTTCCGAAATATTTTGGTGGACGTCTTAGAATATAATAGATTTTATAATACCATTGGAGTACCGATTTTTATTTTTCTTTGTATGGGGAGTGATGCAGTCTAATGTAGCTACATAGTAGTAGTTATTTTATGACCATATTTATAGAGTTCTTATCCAATTAATTCTAAAAACTATAAGTAAAGTCAAACAGTAAGCAATATAATTACATATTTATTAAGGCGTTCGCGCAGAAGCTCAGTGGGCTGAAAGTCGCCCGGCGCATACTCTTTTCATCATCACTTCTCTCTCATTGCATCCATTCAACAATCGCTGTGCTACTTGTCTAGTTGCCGTTGCAGTTATCCAAATCAGTGAGTCAGTTCTGAAATGGTGTTGAATCGAAGCTTATCTGAAACAAAGTGTGAGTTTTCACAAATTATTCCTAATACTCAATTGAAAAGTGCACACGTAACAGGAAAATTTCTAAAATCAAATTTTTTTTCTTGTTTATTCTATATTTTCAACTGTAGTACCAACTTTCGGTCGGCGTCATTTACAATGTTTACTACTATTTTGTGGCCTTTCGGCCATTTACGGAATGCGTGTGAATCTTTCGGTGGCCATTGTCGCGATGATGGATAAAAGTGCAGCGAACCCAAATTTTCCTGTGAGTATAAAGTGAAGTGAAAAGTAATGTCTTAAAACCATATTTTCAGAAATAAATCAAAGTGTTAATTTTCTAAGTTCGTGAAAAAATATTTACAGTTTAATTTCGAAAAATATCAAAATTCCACTTAACAAATAAAATATGGAATTTTTTGGATGGCAATTGTTTAAACACATTATTTAATTAATTTATAAAGAGCGTAAATATACAACAGTGAAAGATAATAACTANTTTTTTTCCTCGCCCGTTCTCGAGATATTTGAAAACTATTAAATCGATTTGTTTTGGTTTTTGTGGTTTAAAATTTTTAAAAATATATTAATCAAGCTCAAAATTTATATTAATTTATAATTTATGTTTATCCATTAACCCTAAAAATTTGAGACAAATCAAACACATGAAGTGTGAACCCGTCCATTTCGGTATGGAACGCCCCATATACTATACGCTTTTGTTTTTAATAAAATTTAGGCTGATTTCTTAGAAATATTTAAAATTGTGTCTGGTGGGACAGGTCCTTGTGAGTGGTGTTAAATAATTATGTATGAAGTAAAATTTTCCATATACAAAAATTACAGCTTTTTTATTATTTTTTTTATTTCTCAACAGATGATTAAAATGTAGTCATTTAGCAGAAGATTGCTACTGAAATAGGGATATTTAAGGCATTCTTAAATTTATGCTGTTTTCCTCTTTTACATGGAATGACTCACATGTTTTGTTTTTCCTAAAATTGAAGCTTCAAACATCAAAGATCTAATTCTAATCGTTTCGCGGGAAATGAGATGATGCTCAACGTTGGTTGAAATGTTGTTTGTAAAGTTGTCTCAATTTGGACCGAACTTTGTTTGTGTTCTGTAGATTTAAAACAATTAACACTATTCCGGTCGTTTTCGCACCACCCATCCTCGCAGGAACCTGGCCAGCGGCGGCACCCTCGAGGCACCAAAGAAAAGGATGTGTGGGAGTTCCCTAGACAATCTGTGAATTTCTCTTGGAAAAATGGGCCTCCGGTCAACTCAGTGAACGCTGAGGTAAAACCAAGAAAGTGCCACTGCGAGGTCATTCTGGCCGGGGATGGTCTTCAGATATGCTTAGGCTCACGGAGCTGGATCTCTTGATTCTGGTGGGCGTACTGGCAGGCCACTGTCCTATCGGGGTTTACGCAACTGTTTCGCAGCAGACTCCCTTTTCTCGAAATTGTATGGAGTACGAAGAGGTGGAATAAGCTGAAGCCTAACTAGTGCGGATTAGCTTTCCCGGACTAACATCTTCCGCCTGTGAAACTTCCTTCTCGACAGGCAGCGATTCTGGCTTTAACCTAGCAGTTACTCATTCAGTGCTTTTTTTACCTAGCTGATCCTGTAATTTGGCCTGTACCATCACCGATCACCATATACCAGCTAGTCGAGAAGTGTAAGACAGAATTACGCTCAGTGTCTGCATCAGTAAGCGTCTCTCTTGTCTGGTTTCCCGGCCATAGGAGTAAGTAGGAGAAAACAACTCCTCCCTGGGTCCCTGATTATTCTGTTTCACCAGTAGTCTTACCTTAGTTTTGAGCATGTACATTTCCTTTTCATAAAAGCCTCAAAAAGCCACAAGATTGTCAGCCGCTTTTTTAGCGGCAGTGCTCTGTTATTTCTAGTCACCGTGCTCCTTAAAAACTATCTTGAAAACATGTTTGCTAGAAGAAATGGTATGCTAAAAAAACATGCGAAGCAGCAAAAAAAAGTGTAGAATTTTTATTGTTTCATATGTAATTTGTAGCAGATCATCGCTTCCAGAAAATACTTAGCCTTCAAACGTTTACGCTCTTTTAGCGCTTTACATTAACCCAAAAAGTTTCAACACAACTAATATTTATTTTTCACTTCTTCTATTCACAGGAGTACAAATGGTCAGAGCAAACAAAATCCAAGGTACTCAGCAGCTTCTTCTGCGGCTATATATGCACACAAATTCCCGCCGGTGGTTGGGCGCGTCGCTTCGGCGGTAAAGTGATGTTAATGTTCACTGTAACCAGCAGCAGTATATTGGCCATACTGACACCGCTTGCAGCCAGCATTGGAAACTGGCAGTTACTGTGTGCGCTACGCTTTCTACAAGGTTTTGGACAGGGCTCCACAATACCAGCCATGGCCACAATTTTGGCTAAATGGGCGCCAGTTGAGGAGCGCAGCTCTTTGGCAACGTATTTATTTTCGGGCGCACAATTTGGCACTGTGATAATGTTGGGCTCCAGCGGAGCACTAGCCTCCTCCAGCATGGGATGGCCAAGTATTTTTTACTTACCCGGTGGCTTGGGTTTGCTGTGGGCGCTAATTTGGCTATGCTTTGGCGCCAGCTCACCCAGCGATTGCAAAGTAATATCCGATGCTGAACGCTCATACATTGAAACGTCACTGAGCAAGCAGGTGAAAAGTGAAGAACACGAAATGCCCACTAAAGTGCCATGGTGCAAGATATTCACATCGCCGCCATTTCTGGCATTGTTGGTAACTCATTGCGGCTATACGTGGGGCTTCTGGACACTGCTCACTCAAATACCATCGTACATGAAGAGTGTGCTGGGCAAAGATATCAAAAGCAATGCGTTGCTCTCCGCTCTGCCATACCTCTCAATGGTAATTTTGGGTTTCATCTGTTGTCCCTTCGTTGAGGCGTTGGAAAAATCGAAGCGCGTCAGCCGAACAGTCAGTAGGAAGGTCTTCAACACAATCGGTCAATGGATACCGGTGACCACTTTCATTTGGTTAGGCTATGTGAATGCGGATCAAAGTGATTTGGCTGTCGTTCTGTTGACCGTCACTGTGTCGATTACTGCAATCACACATTTCGGCTGGCAGGTAAATCATATTGACCTATCGCCACACTTTGCCGGCACACTGGTGGGATTGACCAATAGTGCTGCCAATGTGATGAGCATTATTGCACCACTCGTGGTTGGTTATATCGTAACGGATCCGGTGAGTTTTCTTTTTTCTTAATAGAAATGAGTTTATTAGCAGATATTTATGTATTTATCCTTTTATTTACTTCTCACAGACGAATTCAGTACAGTGGCGCATTATATTTTTCATTGCTGGCGGTTTCAATTTCTTTGCAAATCTACTTTTCATTATTTTTGGCACAGCAAAGGTGCAGCCGTGGCATGATGAAGAGCTTAAGGTACAGGAGTTGAAGCCACTCAATGAAAATTTGGTGGTGGTGACGCCAAGCGGCGAGGAAAAGGAAGAGCCAAAGGAGGGAAATGTGCTAAAAGAAACGGCATAAAGTTTAACCAATACATATACGTACTATTAATTATATCAACTAGTTATAAAAAATCAGTACCAGATTGATCGAGCATTGCTCGAAGTGCATTTAATTTTTAAAGTTTTCAATGTTTGGGTATAAATTAATGTTCATTTGGAAAGCTTTAATTTATAACTATTTTGTTTGTAATTGTTTAACATTACGATATATATACTATGAATATGCACATAAGGCTTTAGATCTAAATCAATACTTCTTTCCATACAAAGTATGTCGATAGAAAAATATTATCAATGCCTTAACATTAGAGCCTAGTAAGTACCTAATTTTCCAGTGATAGAAACCCAAGATAAAAAAATTTTGAAAAAATTATGTTCATAAACAAAAAATATTATCAATATTTGAGCCCACTAAAAACCTAAGAATTTCATAAAAAGTATAGTTTGGAAATAAATTTAAATAAATGATGCTTTTGATATCGAATATGTTATTATATTAAAAATTAGGTGTGAACTCTACATACACTAGAGTATATAGTATATACCTGGAGTGTATATGTACTGCAAAAAATGCTCATTCAAATTAACCCTCTAGTGCATGAATTATGAAAGCGATGAATAAAAAAATTTACTGTGAAAACCACGTTGTTTACGTATCAATAAACTTATAAAAAAATACTCCATATTTGTTTCAAAAGAAAAAAAAAAACGTGGCAACACTCGTCGAAAATATTTAAGGATTAAAATTCTCAAAACATTCCTTTAAATTATATCCTTATTAAGTTATTTTAGTTAAAGTGTAGAATCGGAAATAAGTGGCAACCCTGTACACTAACATCCTAGATGATGACACTTAGTACATAGGAAAATAATCGTAATATTATATCTTTAACTTCTATAAAAAACAATTTAATAAATACTTGATTCAAAACAGAGGGCAACATAATTGAAAAATATTTATGAATTGAGGGTTTTTAAAATACTTTCCAGCAGATGTCGAAAATAATCCTCTCCACTTTGAAAGTATCCCAAAATAACTGTTACTGTTTAAGAGAAAAAATAACCGACAAAACAGAACAGGCGGATTATTTTTTGTATTTTTTGATATGTGCTCCTTTCAGTGGGGAAGATTTTTTTGCATTTAATTTCCGTTGCTGTTGGTCTCGAACACTTATCGCTGGGAGAGAGAAAAGTGTTACAGCGCGGTTACCCACGAACGTGTACGTAGCGTACCGTAGAAGCGCGTAGGAACATATCATATTTGCTGTTTATAGAGAGAGATACAGAGAAGCAACGTCAACGTCACGGTCATCCGGTGGCAGGGTTGCGGGTTAAATCAAAAAGGATTTAAAATCCGCTATCACTTAGGAAATATATTTGATTTGTGATTTGGTTTGTTGACCAAATAAAAAAAAAAAATTTCTTTGTGATTTGCTTTGTCAACCAAATAAGAAATAAAATTTGTGATTTGATTTGTAGAGCGAATCAATTTTCGAGATTTTCGGAATCTTAGGGGCTATTTCGGGCTTTCTGAGCTATTTCGAGATTTTTGAGACTATTTCGGGATTTTCGAGACTACTGTGGGATTTTCGAGATTAATTCGAGAAATATCATCCACAGAGTCTGTTCTTTCCAAGAATGATAGAATACAAAGATTGCGCCGATAGGGGTGCAAAAATTTTTCGTTCTGCGCATCTACGTCATAATATAAAAGTTGTTGTTGGCGATCTGTCAAATCGCATACAATTTCGACGAAAAAAAGTAAATATAGCATAAAATTTAGTTGAAAGTCTAAAATAAAACAATCTGGTGGCAATTTATTGAATCGAGAAGACGGTAAATTTATTTTGTGTTTCTTTTACATTATTTATATTATTATTTTATTTCAGGTAGAGGGTAGGGCGTTCAAATAAAAATTGCATTCTGTGGCCGCCGTTGCGCTGGAAAATGGAACGAGTAAGATTTCCAAATGAAATTGAAGCCACAGCAAATAGTGCATAGCTCCAAGGCTTGGAAACAAATATAGAAGCTATACGATGCCAGAAAGACTACAGAGAATCGAAGAGCGCTAACCAGGAAACAGCGTAAAAGGGCCAATTCGTTGAGCAAGGGCGTGCTCATAGCATGGTAAGTAGCATCTGCGACAATACATTACTTTTTACTAACTTCCAATGCGTACTTATTTCAGGAAATACAATGCAAACGGTGCCAACATAAAATTAAACTGCCAAGGCATAAGCAAGAATTTTTACCTGAAACTGTGACGCCTGCCCACAGCATCAAATAAGGATATCGTTCCAATGAAACCCAATATTAACGACGTATTTTGACGACGATGAACTCTTTGCGAACGCTCCGGGTTTTCATCACCGGGCTTGTAAATTGATGGCACGGAGCCTCGTTTCAACAATCTTCTTTTTGCATAACCTTAGAAATGTTTTAAACACTTTCATTAATATAAACACAATAAACGAAATAAATAAACATCCTACCCATTTCGAACTGCAGACTATTTTCAAAATCTTCACTTGCAAAGTGATGCATGCAAATATAGCAAGTTTTAAATTGGAAATCCTTGCTTTGCCGGCAGAACTGGATCCACTTTTTCCTAAGTTCTGGATCTGAAGGAAAAGTAAACAAACTGCACTCTGCCGCCGTTTTTCCACATTTCGCAACTGCGCACTTCATTTTACAACGTTTTTATTTTATAACTTTAACAAAAATATCACAAATCAATACGTTTTCCTCGCAAACCAATACGTTTCCCTCGCAAACCAATACGCTTCCCACCAAAAATTTTATATTATGACGTCAACACTCGAACAGCTGATTTGTAAACAAGAGTAACGGACCTGCGCAAAGCGCAATCTCTTTATTCTATCATTCTTGGTTCTTTCAGCTTTGGAACAGGCAGCCCTAAGACTCCATTATGGGCAATGATCCACAGCAAGGGAGTGAAGACGCAACCTTGGGAAACACCTCTGATAACGGTATGTTCTTTTATGCCTATAGCAGTGCTGCAAGAAAAAACTCTTTTACATATATGACTATTTAGTACGCCTATCAAATACCCTGGGTGTTGATCGATTTCAGCGCACTAATAATACACGGCCAACCTAGTTAGAGTTGAATGCGTTTTTAACATCTAGGGTAACTATCGCGCGCTAATCTTTTGAGCCGTTTTCCAGCTTTTACCTTCTTCGGCTATGTTAGTAACTCTGCGGATTGCACTGTTCGCCTACCTTTTCGTAAACTGTAGTTACTGGACACGATCCTCTGTGGTTGGGATGCGCTAGAATAACTTGCTTAAAGCATAAACTATACAAAGTGAGGAGGGTGTCGAGACGTGAATGCTATAACTGATTTATTGATGACTGCAGATTCATTGTTATTTTTTCATTCTTCCCCAGACTGACTCAGTTTTCATTCATCTCTTATATGGAAAACACAAAATACTTGTTTGGTATCGAACGACTCGGACAGAGCTGGTGGTATTGCTCAACTTTATTTTACCCTGCCGTATGAGTTTCAATACCATCCCAAATTCAGACATCGTGGCATATAGACATCTCATTTTTATGCCGTATAAAGCAGCTTTTAAATCGAAGGAGAAATAGTGTATATCTATTTCTCTATCGCAGGTATTTTCCATGATTTGGTGCATGGTGAATACCTGGTCTTTGGTGGATTTACCAGGTCTAAAGCCACATTGATAAGGCGCTATCAATTCGTTGACGAACGAGGGACAGTTTGCACGATAAGACCGCTTATACGACTTTTAAGAGGCAGATCCCGAATTTTTTTGGATGGGACAAATTGCAATTAGACCTGTCATCAGGCATTGGTTTGTTCTTTGTCCCTTGATTGCTCAAACACAACGAGATTGCGGAGTTGTCCTTGAGGCGGCCTGATGAAACCTTTTATGCAGAAGTCTATGTACCGGAACCTTGCGAAGCTGATCAGCTTCTGAGGTTTTCCGATAACGGTCCCAAAGATCTTGAGTGCGAAATGCTCATGAATGTCCTCCAAGCGTTCATAGAAGAGATATTTGGACGCTGGGGCGTTGACGCAATTGATCGAGATGTTGAAGAACCGTGCTTTGTATTTTCACCTTGTCCAGTCCATCACATGGATGGCTTTGATGTCAGTCTTATGCTGGTATTCATAAAAATTTAATTAAATTAAAAAATATACATAAAACTTAAAGGAAAATTTATTAAAAAATAATTAATTAATAAAATTCGCTGCCCGAGGTTTCGATAGGCACATTTACTCGCCGAATATTAACCCAAAAGTCTTCCGCAGCACATCCACCAAACGGGAGGAGGCACATTTTCCATTCCAGACGCATACTCTTAAGTAATAATCGTTTTAACATTTTCCTTGGTCGTCATCAAAAGAAGGAAGTGTCATCCTAGGCTTAATCTTACTTTTCATTTGAACTCAGTTTTAAGTAGAGGGTCCCAAACCGAGCACACAACCAAATCCTGAAGCTAATAAGTCGGAGTCTCCCAACCAAAACTCCCTCTCCTGGTTACGAGTCCCAAGGTTACACATACATACATACATATGATGGCTACCGCTTCTTGCATCTTAAGTAAAGTCGCACAACAGTAACTGGATACGTAGAAGCCCTACTTTATTCCCTATATAATTGTAACCTTGATAGGTCAACGCAGTGCAATTCTTCTGGCATTATCTATGTATATGAGTATATTCATGGCTTGTTATTAGATTCCTTATTTTTCCTACAGTTCAATGGCCGTATAAATGAATAGAGCTTCCGCTGAAGTTCATTGCCAGCAGTTCATTACCACCAAAATTAAATTAAATATTTATCTAAGAAAAAAAATCCAAGACTCAAATGCGCAAGAGATTTAGCTGTGGGAATCTATGCATGCATAAATGTGCACAGTGTTCTAAAACAATGATCACGTAGCATGCATTAAAAATGAAAAAAAAATTAAAAAAATAAAAATATTGGAAACTAGACAAGAGCTTCTAGAATAATAAAAACTTCAAAAAGCTTATGGTTTTCTTAACCGATAAAGCATCAATAGGCAACATATTGACTCATCCTATAAATAGGTTAGGCTAGGGAGGCGCTTACAAATGCTTCACAGTTACACTTGGAGGTAAAATTGCTCATTGTAAATGCCCGCTATAAGTGGCAGGACGATCCACATCCTTCAATGTCAGTATAGTGTCTGTTAAATCATTTACTATCCCGAGTGAAGCTATGGAGCTCCGATATTTTAACTTCCCCTTTATTCTCTCAAATGCTTGAGACGCCTTGTCTAGCGAGCTAGGCACTGACATAGTAAATGCTGAATCGATTTCACTTCTTCCTCATACCGGCAACTACTGGTATACGCCATTGCTTTAGTACTGGTGCTATGGCCTCCTTGGAAACTAACGTTTTCAATGCCAGTCAGGTGGCTGTTAACGAATACAGTGACGTACCCTGCAAGATACCTATTTTGCCGTATGAGACAAGCCGCCTTCTATAGGATAAAAGATCTCCTCCTGAAAGACACTATAGTTATCAGGCAGGCAACATTATTGCCTTATCCGCAGGTTCTTTACTAGAATCGACTCCTTAAGCCATCGATGTAGATGGAAATACTATCACTGCCGGCTTTCCAATTTTCCCTTGTTGACATAACATAATGGGAATCTTAAGGATGAAATCCCCGGATGACATGAGGTAATCAGTTTCGACAACTAAGTCGCCTTTGATTCCGTTGTGCCGTGCGTTTTGATTGGCTTAAAAACCCATTGTTCTTCTAATTACAGAACCTGTGCCTACAGATACATTGATTGTTCTACTCATTTCACTATGGAGTGGATACACGTCACTGTACACTGCTGGCTTCTATAGCTACCCAGGGCCATGTAAATTGCTGTCGTTTCGACGTTGTTGAATGCGCCCTCGACTTCGAAGAAACTAGGCTAGGGTATTTTCCCTACTCGTGTAAATAATTTATAATACAATTTTGTCAGCTATGTATTTGCGTAAGAAAAGTTGTCTTACTTTGTGCTCTGTTTTTGTTTTAAAGTTACTCCCGAATGCGAAACTCTTTCACAGATGAAGTCTGCTAATCACTGTACATAAATAGTATATATATTTTTACGTAGATATGTAAATCGTACACAGTCAACTCAAACAAAAACAAATTTAAGATCATAAAAACCTAATCAAATGAATATTTTCCAAGGCATTGTTGAGTTTCTCAAACATATTTATGATTAGATTTAGATGAAAGAAGACAATGCATGCTCATAGAAGACATTTCTAGAAAAAAATTTGCTGCATTTATCTTAGCTAAATATAAAATTTTCTGTGTTTAACCAGTTTACGCTGCCGCCAACAGAATGGCTGAACTGCATGTTATCATAGCAAATGGCAACTGCATACGCCATCATCATTTGTTACTGGCGGACAATACCACTTATAAAGCACAGTTAGCAGCAACTTCATATCATTTGTGCCCAAAGCAGAATACTAGACAGGTTCAAGGACATACCAACTTTCAGATTTCAGCGACAGTCAACAGCAACTAAACACTCAAACATGATGGAAAAACGTCGCATCTCGTTGGAAACTAATGTCATGGTTAGTCAGCCCATGCTAGGCGTCCGCCATTTACAGTGTTTCCTTATCTTCTGTGGACTATGCCTGATTTACGCTATGCGCGTCAATCTTTCAATGGCCATTGTGGCGATGATGGATAATGCCGCAGCGAATCCTAACTTTCCGGTGAGTAATAGTTATCAATTTCAATACAAACATTGTATTTTTGGCAAGCACTATTTTACTCATGCTCATTTTTTCTTTAGGAGTACGCTTGGTCGCAGCAAACGAAATCGCATATTCTCAGCAGCTTCTTTTGTGGTTATATATTGGCGCAGGTACCATCTGGTCACTGGGCGCGCCGCTTTGGTGGGCGTTTGCTTTTATGCATCAGCATGACCGTTAGCAGCACATTGGCGTTGCTTACACCGCTAAGCGTCAGTCGAGGCGGTTGGCCATTGCTGTGTGCCTTACGCTTCTTTCAGGGCTTATTTCAAGGCGCCACCTATCCCACGGTTGCAACTATAATGGCTAAATGGGCACCCATTGAAGAGCGCAGCGCAATGCTGACTTACTGCTGTTCGGGCCTAGAATTGGGCATATCGATTATGTTAGCCATCAGTGGTGTACTCTGCTCTTCCAGTTGGGGTTGGCCCAGCACCTTTTATATACCCGGCGGTTTGGGTCTCCTATGGGCTATTGTTTGGTTTGTATTTGGCGCGAGTACGCCGAATGATTGTAAATATATTTCAGCCGCTGAACGTACACTAATTAACACATCTTTGAGGCGGCATGCAAAAAGTGAAGAATGCAACACCGCACATGCGGTGCCGTGGAAGCATATCGTCACTTCAAGACCCTTTTTGGTGCTTGTACTTAGCCAGTGTGCGAGCTCTTGGTGCTTTTGGACGCTGCTCACGCAAATACCATCCTACATTAAAAGTGTGCTCGGCAAGGATATACAAAGCAATGCATTCTATTCGGCGCTGCCATATCTCACTATGCTCGCTGTTTCACTAGTACTCTGCCCATTGGTGAGCTACTTGGAAAAGTCGAAGCGCCTCAATGCGACTGTGAGTCGAAAGCTATTCAATACAATCGGCCAATGGATACCGGCGGCAACACTCGTCTATCTCGGCTATTTACGCACCGATCAAGGAGACTTGGCTATCACATTGCTGACGCTGACTGTAACAATTAGCACTGTTACGCATTTTGGCTATCAAGTGAATCACCTCGACTTATCGCCACACTTTGCGGGCACTTTAATGGGCATTGCTAATTCGGCGGCGAATGTGATGAGCATCATTGCGCCGTTGATCGTCGGTTATATTGTCACAGATGCGGTGAGTGGGAATGGTGGAAAATTTAGCAGTTCAATTTTATTTTATGCATAAAATTGTGCTTATTTACAGACAAATCTGCATCAGTGGCGGATTATCTTCATTCTAGCAGGAGGTATCAGCTTCTTTGGAAATTTAATGTTCGTTTTCTTTGGCACCGCCAAAGTGCAGTGGTGGAACGAAGGCTCACAAATGAGCAGAGGGCTTAAACACAATGGGGATGGACGGTCTGTAGACATAAAAAGTATTGAAATTTATGTGCCAAAAAGTGCTGAAAATGTTAGCAGTTCAAGAGAAACCCTAAATTTAGATTAGTTCAGTTTATTTAATTTACCTTGTTTTTATTTATTTTTTTTACTTTGTTTTATTTAATTTTTTTTATTGTATTTTATTTTATTTTAAAAATACTAAGCAATTATATTTTTTGCTTGTTTTCTTTTGCGTTTGCTCTTAGAAAATATTATCTTCATTTAATACATATCTTTTCGTATGTATGAATTTTTGTATTACACACACAGTCGCATGTAAGAAATATTTATAAACATAAAAAAATTAGATAAACTTAACGAGATTATATACAGCAGGCCGAAAAATGTACGTTAAATAAATTGATAAGAATATACCGTGGCGAAAATATAATTAAGGAAGTGATATTTTAGCAAGTCTTGGCTATGTTTCTTTGTTTAAAAAATATTTATTATTTTTTATGAAAATATAGCTTACCATCTAAAAAAACACGTAAATCAAAATCTCAAACTTTGCAGAATATTTACATCAATTCGACGCATTTCAACAAATCAAGCCCTAACCGGCAATTTTTTCGATTGATTTTTTTTTGATGCAGAAATACATCAAGTACTCTATAAACATTTCTGAATCAAAAAGAAAATTTTTAAAAAAGTTTCGCTTACATCTTTTTAGCGGTTAGGGCTCGAAATGTTCACCAAAATTTTAAATTTTTTAACACATTTTTTAGATTTTCGTGTTTTTTGAGTATGTCGTTTTGTAACAAAGTTTGTTCGTAAATTTTTTTGTATGGAGAAAATGAACAACACGAAAAACAATTGCCAAAAATCAACGGTAAGTCCTAGCTACTTCAAGCTATTTCTTATGATACCAAAATTTAATGGAATAAAAAACTGTCTACATTTTTAGAATGTTTAAAAAAGTTGAATTTAAAAGCTCCAAAGTATTGATGAAACTTTGTCGAATTTTCTGTTTTTGGACAAAGTATGAAATTTTGACTTACATGATGTTTGTTAGATAACGAGCTAGACTTTTATAGAAAAGAAAAAATCATTAAGTAAACGAAAAGAAAATAGCCAACGTATTCCAAAATGTCCCTTCCCTATTTATATTGTCGCCACTGTACATACGTATTTTTACGAACGCTATATACAAAACAGAATATAGTGTTAATACCATCTAACGTCTGGCCGAGCTTCTCCTCCAATTCGTAGTGTACTAACACAAATGGAGATACCGAAAATTTGACGTTCCTCCGCACGCTGTTAAAAAAAATGCGTACTCATCAAATCTGAAGTGTAAACGTAAATTTTTTTTTTTGGGGGGTTTTGAACTTTTTTTTCATATAATCAATTGCACCAAATATGCTTATATTTTAGTTTTTTTTTTTAATAAATTCTAATGCTTACATACAGTTGTCCACAAAATAGTAGGCGTGAAATATTTTGACTAGTTTTGGCTATATGTCTTTTGTTTATTTAGCTTTTTTTTTACAAAAGTCTAGCTGATTTTAAAGCAAACACCATATAAATTTACATTTAAAACTTTGTACAAAAATTTTAAAATTCTGCAAATTTTTACCAAAATTTCAAATTTTTTAACAGAGTCTTTAGAAAAAGTTTTAATATGCAGTTTTTTTGCCGATTTAATTCTGATAGCAAGTGTAAATTTCAAGTTGGTAAAAAAGCCCGTTGTTTTCTGATATTTTTTTTTTTGTTGAAGATGTTTCACGTTTTTTCGATAATAAGTATGTTCAACAATTTTCTTTTATATAGAGGACACTGCCCGCAAAAAAAAGGTAAATATCAAAGGGAATTTTTAGCAACTCAAAACTTGCACTTCATTAAACTAAAATATAATGGGCTACATAACTGCATACCAACATTTTTCTAAAGATTCTGATTAAAAAGTTTGAAATTTTCGAGAAAGTTTCCAGAATTTTTACCATTTGTGTACTTACCAAGATTGAAATCTGAATTTGTTTGGTGTTGTTGTATAACCTAGAGTTTTCTACAAAAATTTCAAACATTAAATAAACAAAACAGAGACGAATGCAGGTAGGGGGCTTGGGGGTTTTGGTTTGAATTTTAAGGTTTTCGAAGCTTTTGAAAGGGTAAAAGTAATTGGACTCAAATTGCACCTTTCAACTTTTTGCGTGTTCAGTATTATTTAGAGTTTCCACGTATTTTGGAATAAAATTATTTACCTTGGGGGTTGAAACCCCAAAACTCCTACCAGCGTATTCGCCCCTATCAGAAACTATTTGTAATTTATGGCGATTTCGTTTCTACAAAAAATGTTGCCTTCTCATCGCCCTCTTCTTAGTGTTTGTGCCCAGAGGGCAAAGAGAAGGTTGAATTTTTCTAAAGAAACGAAATCGGCATTAGATATTGCTTGGACCAGGAATCAAACACAGGCAGTCGTACTATATATCTCTGACCACTCAGCCGCAGAAGCCGCATATACCATCTACTGTACTGCTAAACCATTATAAATGAGTTCTTGTTTTTTTTTTTCTTTTTGTAGTTTTGAATGAAGTCAGCCGATAGTTTCTTTTTATTTTGATTCGAAATTTTCTATTAACCTTTCGAAAAATTTTCATATACCCACATACATACATCGTAGATATATAATTACTCATTAGTTAAAAACATTTAATAACTTGTTTTTATAAATTTAAACATTAATTTATGAACCAAAAAGTTTGGGGTTTAAAAGTTCACAACAAAGATAAAGACAGTACCTATCGCTGTACCTACAATAAATTACACACTAAAATTTCCACTTCACCATGAATTGTGCTTAATTTTTTCACACTGTAAAAATGTCAAGTTACTGTTAAATGTGAAAGTGTAAATATTTGGTTAGGTTAACGTGATTTCGTTTCTACGGTGCAAAATGTGTTTGGTGTTCCGGTCAACCCTGCCGAAGGACATGCTTTTGCTTTCGTGTCCTTTTCTAGCTGACGTATTTCATAATATTGTCGTTTTAAGCAATCATCTGATTTTCAGAACAACCATCTCTTCTGACAATGCTTCAAACAGCAGGGAATGTGCCTTTCTTGCTTTACAAGAGTGTGGCATTTTAACCGACCACCGTTTGCGTTTATTTGAGAACCGAACAGGAAAAGAGAAAGGGCAATGAAAAAGCGACATCTTTGGTAAAAAAAAAAAACGAAAACATCATTTTATCATATCTCGTAAATAACAAAATGTACAGAAAAATTGCAAATCGAACACTTGTAGTTCATTCAATTTACTACAAAAAAGTTTTTTGAACACCAATCGCTAATATCGATATTTCTTGAGATATTGAGCTTTTAAATTGATCAACAATTATCACAATTTAGCTCAATAATTATTGGCCCACTGTCCCAAGTGTTCCCAGCACAGTTTGGAGTACACTCTAAATACTTGTATTTATGCACAATTTTCGATTTAAGGAAAAATAAGCACGTTTTATTAAATGCGGTGGTGTTGGCTTATTGAGACAATTTCTACGCGATGAAGACTTCAATCAATTTATTTATAGAAATGTACCGATAAGGCTTCACAATGAGAACGCGAAAGTATTATTGATTACCGCCAATATACAAAGCTGATTTTTTTTTTCAAAATTACACGTGGGAAAATAAATTACAAATACTTTTACAGCCAATTTCATGAAAGCAATTTAATTGAAATATTATTTTAACTTATTGAAATTTATATGGAAATTGACAGAAAATAAAAAAAAAATAATTTTCCATTTAATTTTCTGGTGAAACCGGCTGTTAATTATAATAATAATAATAATAGATTGGCGCTTACACATACATATCTCAGTATTTGGCCGAGCTTCTCCTCCGATTTGTGGCGTGCGCCATGATGTTGTCACACAAAGTAGATGGACCTACAGTTTTACGTCGACTCCGAACGGCGATTGTATTTTTATGAGAAGCTGTTTTTCATGGCAGATCCGGCAAGGGCACGACCTTCACCCATCCGTATAATTGATGAAATCTAGTTTGTGTGAAATTTAATGTATTAGGAAATATATTGCGACTGGGTTGGCTGATAAAATTCTGGCCAGGATATTTTTAGTTAAATATTCAAAAATTATTACTTTTTCTTAAAATTTTTACTCATTTATTTAATTAACAAAGTACATATCACATTCTATATACTTATTACTTTCGATTGGTATATAATTATAAATTAATAACAATAAGTTTTGGATATTTACTCGCGAAACGTTTCCTAACACATTAAATTTCATACAAAATATATTTCATTCATTAAACAGTAAATAAGATAAAGGAAATATTTTGATATGGCTGCCAACCGAGAAAGCTTTACGAAAGTCTTATTTCGAAAACAGTTCTGGGGAGGGTTGCCAAGTGTTCAAAAAGTTAAAATCAATTTAAATAAGAATTTAAATAAGGAATGGGTATTTAACGAGATAGCTTTTAAGAAATCTGTGTATTTCGAAATTATTTTTGGCCAACGTTGCCACCAGTTTAGGAAGCTAAAAGAAATCCTAATTAAACATATTAAAAATGTGTGAGTTGTTTTTTCTTTCAAAAAATTTGGCATGCAGATAGCTTATGACCTTTTTGACATTTAGCAATAGGGTTACCACCTAACTAAAAAGAAAAATTTTATTTTAAATTACAAATGAGGGTTAAAGGAGAGGAGATCAAAAACGATTACTTAAAACATATTCTTTAAGAGAGATAACTTTTCTTCTTCTTCTTCTTTGATAGGGTTACCACCTGATTAAAAACTTGAATTTTATTTTAAATTAAAAGTGCAACGAAATTGTGCAGTATAACGTTAATGTGAACGAAATACCAAGATTTAAAAAAGCTTTATTGCAAAAAAAGCATTGTCATCTGTTTAAAAAGTTAAGTTCAATTTTGTTAATAAGTTAAATGAAGTATAGAGGCGAATAAATTTGGGTTAGAATGCTTTATTTGGAAATATTTGTAAGAATGTTGCCATCTGTTTAAAAGTCAAATCCAGTTTTTTTTTCATAAGTTAAATACGGCATTATATATGACGTCAATCGTAAGAGGTATAAGAAAGCTTTGTTTGTCGAAATTTTTTTTAAGAGCACCGTAACATGAAAAAATCGAAGAAGCTTCTGTTTGAAAAATCAAATTACTTTTTTCTAAGTGCACACCACCACTGTTTCACGCCAAGTGATTTGCAAATCTTCAGCTACATGAAAATCTTAAAACCTTAAGATTATCTATTTTCAGAATTCATATTTACACTCCTACATATGTTGTATGTGCAAATGTATGGCTTATCATCAAAAATGCATAAAAATGTGTTTTTCTTATAAAACAAGGCTACTTGAAGTATGGAAAAATTTTGTGCATACTTACGACTAGCACAGGCGCCGCTAGTAAAATTTTTTCGCCTCAGCAGTTAATACAGAAGTAGCTGCGCGCACATGTAGTCATCATGGTAACGAATGGCAAATATTCTTTTGATTCCGGCAAAGACAAAATTAAGGGTAAAACCATCGGGTATCGGCACTTGCAATGTTTGCTGATTTTCCTGGGATTTGCACTACTTTTCGCCATGCGTGTTAATCTCTCTGTGGCCATTGTGGCGATGATGGATAATAAGGGTGCGAATCCCGATTTTCCGGTAAGTGTTAAGCGTGACCTAACTGTTTCTGTCTGGCAATATTAATAAGCACCCTTTCGCCAATGCAGGAATATGCCTGGTCGCAGAAAACCAAATCACACATACTCAGCAGTTTCTTCTGCGGCTACATTTTGGTGCAAATACCAGCTGGCGGCTGGGCGCGACGCTTTGGCGGTCGTCTATTGCTGATACTTAGTGTCATGATGAGTAGCATATTTGCACTACTCACACCACTAATGGTCAACTTAGGCGGTTGGGCGTCGCTATGCACGCTGCGCTTCTGTCAAGGTTTATTTCAGGGTGTGACGCTGCCCACAATTGCGACACTAATGTCCAAATGGGCCCCGATCGAAGAACGTAGCGCTATGCAAACAATCTGCTATTCAGGCGCACAACTAGGCATAGTGCTAATGTTGGCTACCAGCGGTGTACTCTGCTCTTCCAGTTGGGGTTGGCCAAGCACATTCTATCTACCTGGTATTTTGGGTTTACTTTGGGCTGGATTCTGGTTTATTTTTGGTGCGAGCACACCACGTGAGTGCAAACACATTTCGGCCGATGAACGTGCCATGATTGAAGAATCCTTAGGTCATGATAAGCCGCAGGATGAACAGATGCCACTGCATGCGGTGCCATGGAAAAAAATGTTCACATCAAAACCTTTTTTGGTGCTCGTAGTCAATCATTGCACAAGCAATTGGTGCTTTTGGACGCTGCTCACCCAAATACCATCGTACATTAGCAGTGTGCTCGGCAAGGACATTAAGAGTAATGCCATACTATCATCGCTGCCATACGTAACTATGTTGGCGCTATCACTGCTACTATGTCCTTTGGCAAGCTGGTTAGAAAAATCACAAATATTAAATGCTACCGTGAGTAGAAAGATCTTTAATACGATTGGTCAGTGGATTCCGGTCGTGTCACTTATATCATTGGGCTACTTGCGTGCAGATCAAGGTGATCTGGCGATCGCTCTGCTCACGACGACTGTTACCATAAGTACAATTGCGCATTTTGGCTTTTCTGTGAATCATCTGGATTTGGCGCCGAACTTTGCTGGCACCCTTATGGGCATTGTCAATTGTTCGGCTAATGTGATGAGTATCATAGCACCGCTGGTGGTGGGCTACGTCGTTACAGACACGGTTAGTTTCTACTTCCACGAAAATGTTTTGCAGTTATATTTACATTTATTTCTTAACTTTAATACGAGTATTCTCTGCAGTCTAACATCTATCAATGGCGCATAATCTTCACAGTAGCTGGCTGTATGAGTTTTTCGGGTAATCTTATGTTTCTAATATTCGGCACAGCTAAGGTGCAACACTGGAATGAACCACCGCGTGCAGGTCGTGAAGCAGAACCCCTAAATGAACTGATTAACGATGCAAAAAAAGACGAAGAATGTACTGAAGAAGGAGAGGCGCGAGTTTAGTTGCGAAGTTAGAAGGTGTGAGTCGCCTTTATTGTAATAGTTGTATTAACATATGTGCCTAGCGGTGCAAGATAATATTTAGTATTTCAAATGATTTAAGTAGGTTTCATTTTATTCAAAAAAGTAATTATAAAAATACTTCGAACAAATATAAAAATAACTAATAAATATGGACTAAGGAGAAAAAGCTTACTCAAGAACGCACGAATTTACAGGCGTAAATCAAATTACGCATAATCACTCAAGCAAACATTAACTTATTTAAGCGTACATATGTACATTAGGGTGTATCACTTCCCATAAATAAAAAATCGGTAGGTAGTGTTTTTTAAGACTGGGGCCAGAATATAATAAAATTAACGTGAGTTGAACCCATTTGAAAATACCTGCAAAAATCGAGTTTTTTTTATAAGTAGAATTTGTTTAAAACAATTTTTTTTTTTTTCAAAAAAAAGCAACCCAGATGAGAGCAGACTTTTAAGCCTTAAAGGTCTGCATTAAAATTTTAAAAGATTTTATCAATGGAATCAAAATAATAAGACTACAAGACTGTTTGTTTTAATTTATCATATTTAATTGTTTATAAAAATTGCAGAAACAATTTTTGTATCAAAAATATTTATTTTTGCAGCTTTAACTGAAAACTTGTGATAAAATTTAAGATGGCTAAAATTTTGCCAACATTTTTTTTTTGTGGCCGACAGCGAAATTTTGTTATGGGACCGAAAGAAAAAAAGTTGTTTTATAAACTACGTATGCGCATAAATCCGTACAACTTTAGAATAAAGTAAACCAATTCAATTCTTTTTTTTAAATACTGTACACATTGGTGATTATTATTTTATTTCATTATATTTGAGTAATCGTGCACGCGTTTATGTAGTAAGAAAACATCTCTTTTTAAACCTGTGGCAACCCTTTTAAAAAAAGTCCAAAATTATTCAAAATATTCAAGTTAAATATATTTTACCACTCCTTCGTTTGACACCCATATTTTAATATTTTATCTAAAGTTTGTGTATAATATAATAAAATTTGACTTCTAAAACAGGTGGCAACCTTTTAGAAAAATTTTCGAACTAAAACCTTAAACCTCTTTCGCCAGACACCCAAATAGTGGCACATATGTATGTATTTGAATTATCTAATTGCCGCAATTCAAGTTTAATTGAATTTTTAAATATGTGGCAACCCTCCTAAATATAGTTCCGAAATAAAGCCGTTCAAACTCATTCATACCCATAATTTAATGATTCATTTAACTTACTAAATAATGTGAATTTAACTTTTAGTACAGGTGGCAACCCTTTTCCAACACCTCTAAAGCGTACTAAATATTTCAACTAAAGATCTCTGTACACCTTTTTGTTTTACGCCTATATTTCGATATTTTTTATAAATTGTGGTATAACTTAATTACAAGTGGCAACCCTTTTAAAACTATCTTCAAACTAAAGTTTTCTTAAACCTCTTTCTTCCGATACCCACAAAGTGATATATTTTTCAATTTCCTAGCTGAGGCAATCCTCCTAAATATAATTTGGAAATAAAGATTTTCAAACTAATTTCGATTGATACCCATCTTTTAATGATTAATTTAACTAATTAAATAATGTAAATTTATTTTTCTGCATCATAAGGTACAGTTATTTATTCCAATATTAAACTCAATCTCAATCTTAATCAGGACCAAACTTTCCCGTCATCCCGTTGCTTTTTCGTTTGGAATTAGAGCCTAAGGTGACAGTGTTTCATTATAAGATGTTAGCATTTACTTCCAACCGAACGAAAGGAAGTTTCACTTCAAAATAGCTCTCCGTGCTCGTTGGCAAGGCTCTTACTTAGGGATGTTGCGAAACTACTGATTTAATCTTGGTATCGATACTTTTGTTTCGATACTGGGTAAATCGGCATTCGATACTATTGTTTCCTATGCCCAATTGATATTAGTATCGATACTTTTATGCCATCGTACTGTATTCAAACCGTATAAACACTGTACATATACAGCGTAACGACATTGATTTGTTTTTATTAACCGCCTTCCAAAAAAGGAGGAGATTATCAGTTCGTCGGAATATTTTTTTTTTATGTATGTTACCGCATAACTTTGGATCACGTCAATCTTTTCTTTTTGCATCGGAAAGGTAGTGTCTCAGAGGTGGTTCCATATTAATCTGGTTAAGATCCGATCAGTGGATCATGAGATATATATATATATATATATATTTTTTTTTTTATATGAGAGTTTAAGTCGGGTTTTTTTTTGCTAAAAATTACTTGTTTTTGTTTTTCTACTTTTACGCCGAAAAGTAAAGTATGGAATCACCTTACTAAGTTAAGTGACACGTCTGTTTGAAAAATCTGAAATTTTCGTGCATAGAACAAATTTAAAGAAAGATTTACTGATTTTCTGATGAAATCGAGCCATTTCTTATATTTTGTTTATTACCTACTACAGTTTCAACAAATATTTCTTATTAATTTTCATTAACTGCATTATTCATATTATGTAAAAAAATTTTGTATCAAAAGGATAAAATATCGATATTTTATTTACGATAGCAATACCAATATATGTATCGATACTTAGCTTCTTATATGTGCATCATTTGATACTGGTATTGATACTTTTATAGTATCGCAACATCCCCACCCTACCCTACACCGTGCGACAGTAAATTTCACACACAAAAAATTAATATATTCGCGAAAATATGGGTAAATTATAGTTAAACTGCCTCTCTGACGTCAGGAATTTTTTAAAAGGACTTTGAAATTTCAAAAAATATGATTGTTTCTAAAAATTATTTAAAAAATTCAGTGCAACGTAGGATACCAATAAGGGTACCATATAAAAGAAAAAATTCTGTAGAATTACAACAGAATAAATTTTTTGGTGCATAAGAACGAATGAGAATGGAAAATGTCCTTTATGAATTTTGTCCTTAAATATCCTTGAAGATTTGCAATATTTTTTTTTTTAAATTACTGTTTGGTGACTAATATAGCATGACCTTAGCATCGAATTTCGTCCTGCAAACTATATTAACTTAAAAAGATTAAATTTATTAAAAGCACATTTTCAATGCATATTCGTCATTTTAAACCAAAAAACCTTATTATTTTAGAATTTTCTATCTCATTTGGTGTTACTCTACAACGCACAGATTTTTTTAAATATTTTTTTTGAAATAATCATATCTTTAAAATTTCAAAGTTATTTAAAAAACAAGTAAGAAAGTCTAAGTTCGGGCGGAGCCGAACATTAAATACCCGGCGCAAGTATTAAATATATGTTTTTCACCTTTCCGAAACCTACCGCTACATAGTAAACCGGGGTGTATCCATTTTGAGTAAATTAGCGTCCTTAAATCTCGAAATATTGAAGTTTCAAGCATTTCTGAAATTTACCGTTATATGAGAAGCGGGCGTTATTTTAGTGCGATTTCAATAATTTTCAACGTTTTGCTTACACGTGGCAAGTACAATAACCATACCGATCATAAGTGGGCGGTGTCACGCCCATTTTCCAAAATTTTATCATAAACGTATTTCTTGGTAGAGAATTGTTGCAAGCATCAATTTTGAATAAATTAGCTTCAATATTTAATGATTTATCGAAGATTTTGTATTTCTTTAAATTACCGTTATATGGGATGTGGGCGTGGTTATTGTCCGATTTTAAAAATTTTCGGCCATTTGGTATGCTGTACCAGGACCAACAACTGTGCCAAGTTTGGAAGAAATTGGTGCAGCGGTTACCAAGATATACACATGTAACCATAAGTAGGCGTGGCTACGCCCATTTGCCAAAATTTTTTAATATTCTTATTTTTCGTCTAAAACTCATTGTAAATATCAATTTTGAGTGAATTATCTTCAGTAGTTACTAAAATATCGCAGTTTTCGTATTTCTTAAAATTACCGTTATATGGGAGGTAGGCGTGGTTATTATCCGATTTCGCCCATTTTCAATACCATCCGTCCCACGCCCAAAAGAAGTTCACGTACCAAGTTTCGTTAAGATATCTCAATTTTTACTCGAGTTATCGTGTGCACAGACGGACGGACGGACGGACGGACAGACAGTCACCGCTTAATCGATTTCTCTTTTCATTCTGATCATTTATGTATACATTTGTCTATATCTATCTCGATTCGTTTTGCCTGTTACAAACAACCGTTATGTGAACAAAGTTATAATACCCTTGTGCACAAGTGCGCTCGGGTATAAAAAAACCTGACGTCAGAGTGAAAAACTAAAAACGAAGTTTTACTATATTTGGCCCATAGTTTCGTGAGTAAATCGATTCTTTCGTGTGTTTTGAAATTTTTTTGTTAATAGGATATATAATAAATACGATTTTATACTAAATATGTATGCCGCCCAAGTCCTTTGGATCTCCGATTTTGATGAAATTTCATACAGTTGGTTTAATACTTATAGAGGAGAGTGATTTTTGTAGTTATAATTCTCTAATACGAAAATTTTAATTTAAATATGTATAAGTCACAGTAATTACAAACTTTTTTATATGTGAACCGACCTGCTCACAGTTGCACAAAAATGCAAAACCGCGTATCAACAAAATGCAAAACCGCGTATGTGAAGTTGTAGAAATTATTTTTTAGAGCGTAAAAACACTCATATTTCAAAATGGTTCTCTTTTTTATAAAGCAATCGCTTTTCTGGTTAGTATATTTCAGGACGAATGGATAAGGATTGAGCGAAGAGCTTGTGCGAGCAAATCCAATTTTTGGCAGCCAATGTCAGTTACGCGGTTTTGCAGAATGACGATACGCGGTTTAGTACTTTAAACGACGATATGTTAATGTACTTGATACATCCCTGCAGAAAAAAATTATCAATTAATAAAAAAATAACCTACTTGTAGTTAGCTTTTTTGCGAGATTTCTATAAAATATATAACCTGTAGTTAGCTACAAAAAGCTATCTTGAAACAAGTGGACAAGTAATGCAGGAGTAAAGCTCGAGATTGTTTTCTTTAAACGCGTTTCTATTTAAATATCTTGCACTGCGCAAATACTTTTTCGAATTGAGGACAAATAAAAGGAAGATCGAAATTTCATATTATCATTTTGAAGTTATGTCTGACGAAGTTCGAATATGGGACCACCTACAGCAGAATATGGAAACAAATATGAAATGTAATAAAATAAAGTAAATAAAAATAATAAAAAAATATTTTTTTCCTATTGTTATTTATGTCCAAAAGTAGTTAGTTTCAAGTTAGTTAAATCAAATGCAGAGGTAACCACCCTTGACTACATCTAATAAAGAGGAGAACCACCCTTGACTATTTCGCGGCCATCGCCATACAAATATAGTTAGCTTTCGTCAAAGAAAATATGCAGATAATAAGTGACTTTTAGCTCCTTCTTAATCAACTTGAAGTTAGCTTATAGTTAGATACATTTCCTGCAGGGATAAGTGCGCATATATATCACTTACTATTACACAAGAAAAGTATTACAGGTTACTACCGGTTACTGCTGGTTTGAATATTATGTAAACTTCGAGTTAGCCTTAAAAAAAAAAATAATTGGAATATGTTAGGCGCCTTATAATTGGTGTGAATAGTATGCCACCTAAACACGATTGTTGTTAACCCTTCATAATGGCAATTTATGAGGTGCTCTTTGTTTATACATAAAACGCCATATGCACGCGTATTGTTTTAGATAACTGTACATACATACATACATATGTAGACGAAATTCGGGTATTCACAATGGTGTCGTAAGTGTCGTATTGTTGTATGTCGTACGCTTTAAACGGGAAAAAAATATACTAGGGGGGTTCTCAAGCTACCATTAGGTCAAATTATGAATTTTCACAGTGTTTAAAAAATAGTCGGTTGTGGTTTCAAGTCATCTACGGGTTTATTTAAGCTTTTAAAATTTACGCCATAGAACAATACGACACTCACGACATCGTTGTGAATACCCCAATGCATATATGTAAGTATGTATGCATGTATAGGTATAATAAACAAATACGAAGATACTAAAAAGAGATAAGAACACATTATGTTTATCTGGATAAACATATAGTATGTGTAAATATGTAAAGGCATATACATACATACAGTGACTCAAACAAGTGAACACGTGTTGATTTATGAGTTTCTTATGAAATAAAACGCGGGAGACCGTCAATAACAAAATTTCAAAATATCAACGCAAGTTTTTGTAAATTGCGCTTGTTATATTAAAAGCTCCGAAAGAGTAGCCTCCAAAAAAAAATCTCAAAAATCAACGCGCTTTTTTAGCCGTTTGAAATTTGCTCTTCATTATACCAAAATTGTATGGGCTATAAAACTGTATACCAAAAAACTGAACAAAAAGCTGACATTTTGATGAAAATTTGTTGAATTTTCCTTAATTTTGTATAAAGTTTGAAACTGTGATTTACATGGTTTTGATTAAGGTTTAGACGATTTTTTTATATACAAATAACAAAGAAATTTTGTTGGAAAAATTTTACGGTTATTTAAAAAAAAAAAACAACACGTGGTTATTTGTTTGAGTCATTGTATGTAAAGAAATGAGTATATATGTTTAGCGTAACTAAATTATCATCCTTCTGTAGCGTCATATGTATGTAGATTTTGTTACAAATGCTACTAGTCTTTATAAAGTGCAATTATTGACTTAATGTATAAACGTGCATTTGTCTATACGTCTATACGTATATCAGGTGTAAACAAAATAAATTAATGGGAAATGAGCCGAACATTTTCAAGCTGCGAACCAACTTAAAAAAAGACCACTGAAGCTTTCCTACATACGATTACTATGTATATAAGTAAGTAAGTCACCAAAAGAAAATTTAATAATATTAATTTGGCAAATAATTATCTCGAGAACCAATCCATAAAATTTCAATGCATATAAAAGTTCATGTCAGTGTATTTTTAAACCATTTTGGACTGCGAATATCTGCAAACTTAGAAGTAAGTAACAAATTAGTAAAAGACTTAAATTTTCGTAGAAATATTTTTTATTTTTTTTCTAAGAAAACATGTTGGATGGAAAAATGCAAACCTGCCGTTTTACTTTAAATGTGGTCAACCGTTTTGAATACTACGTAGCGACGCAATGAATGCAGAATTTGATTTCGGGACCAAGGAGTTTTAGAATCGTCGCTATTTTGAAAACAAGGATGGTCCAGTTTCTAACTTATAAATAAAAGTCTTCAAGAACTGTTATCTTAGACGCATAATATAAAAATCGAAAAAAACTCTTAGTTGCAGATTATGTATTTAGATAAAAATCAAAAATAATAGTTATTTAAGAAATAATTAAGTAAAAGTCGAAAAAATATTTGTTAAAGAGAGATTTTTATGGTACAAGGTGTAACTGTTACGGTCTCTGTCCACCACACCCCAATCTATACTTACACTGGGTAAAATATCCACTTTTAGTTCCATTTTTTTATGACCTTTCAAAAAAATTTCGAACCGAACCTTTTTGCTATCTAAATTTATTTTTTGAACATGTATTACTATTTAAAGACATACTTAAATTTATTTATATAATCTGTTTCAAAAAAATGTGGTATTGCAACTTTTTCTTAAAATCAGCTCTCAGCTGAGAATTTCGGAATTTGAAATTGTGACTAAGGAATATACATATAAATGAGTTCTTAGAGGTGCTGATTTTTTTCAATATTAGAATACTAGGTCCTCAGAGTTACTTAAAGCAGTTGCTGAAAATTATCAATCTGCTCAACTCACGAGCGGTCACAGAATAAACTCACTTAGCGAGAACGCAAACAAATTGATGAATTCAAGTTACAACATCAGACAGAGCGGCCACTGTGGCTGACTAGAAAAAACATACTACTGTTATATTAAAGGATTCGTTTAATTTTTGTATGAAATACTACGAGCAAGCAAATATGTTGCTCATACGCCATGTATCCAAGCGTTTTATCACACCTATAGGAAAATAATAGCTAATGATTACGCGAACTTTGAAGCATTTGGCGGAAGTTGCCGTCAACGGAATGTCTCTGGTAAAATGAATATTGATTTTTAACAATATTCTGTAAAAGATATAAATACTTCTAACTTCTTTTTCTTATTTGGCGCTGTAACCACCTATTTAAGCAATTTTGGCCGAGGTCAACAAAGCACGCCAGTCGTTTCTATTCTGTGCCAACAGACACCAATTCGAAATGCCAAGTGAAACCCAGTTCTACCACTCTTGGTCTTTACATCACAGTGCGGGCAACCACCAGCGGATTCCGAGTTGAATACTTTCAGACTTTCGTTGTCATTACATGATGAGTGACTCATAGAGTGTGGTTTTCATACATCGGCAGAGGACTTTACTCTTGAATTGCCTACTAAATCCAAAGTAGCACTTGTTGGCAAAAAGTAAACGAAATTATAACAGTGACGTGGGTGCCACGGGACTGTTTTTTCGATGACAGGAGATAATTCACCTTATTCTCGTTGACCACCAGATCGATAACAAAGTTGTGCTATGTAGAGTGCTGCCAGATTTCAAATTAAACAGATCTTATAAAGGGATAGCATTGTTTAAGAACCTTCTCTTGGTACCCATAAATAGTAATATTGTACCTTTATTTTAGAAACAAAAAAATAAATAAATATGCGATCCAAAATATGTAGGTGTTAACCCTATTAAAAATGTTTTTGAATTAGGAATTTTTATAATACCTCCCATTTGAATTATTTGTAACTAATTTCAAACAGGTGGCCACCTTATACAATTCCTCTCGGAGATAACATGAACGAAAGACACAAGATCACGTAAGAACAAGAGAGTGAAAAAAGTCGATTTTTTGAGCGGGTTCTACGCCATCTTGTTTCGCTGGAAAAATAAACAAAACAATGTAAACAAAACAACCAAAATTGATTCACAGACGATTGATTTAGGAAATTTCTAACAAATTGTGGCATATTAATAAAAATAAATGTTGGAAAACGCGTTGTTGTGTTAAATTAACTATTTTGTCGATGAATAAAAGTGAAAACTAGTGGTGTTCTCGTAAAATTACCTGTGTTTAGTTAGTTCATATCTCCGACATGTGCATGTGGTGCGCTTGATTCTGCGGCATAAAATTTATAGCTCCAGGAATAATCGCTCTTCAACATTACAACAGAGGTGTCCACGCGGTTGTGTGAGGAGCAAAAGTCTCGAAAGGGACCACCGTGGAACTTGATACATTTCATCTGAAAAATATGTAAAATGATTTACTAACAAACTACAAATAAAGATATTTTGGTTTAAAAAAAGGGTGGGCTTTAGTAGTCAGCCGCATCATGTGTTTTAAGAAAACCAGATGGAATTAACAAATGAAACTTGGTCAGGATGTTAAGGGAGATATCCTCTAAAACATTTATAACTACAAAAATATAAATAATATCATTGTTTATAAGTTATTTGTTGTTAAAATTTCTTAAGTCGTTCCACTTGGTTTCCTTAACAAAAAAGTATGCACAAATGATACTTTTATATATATAAATGCACATAACACTGTACTTAATACTTTACACACTTTTCTTTTATTTTATCTTGTATATAAATCACTTTAATTAAACTTTTATCGACTTGTAAATTACATTGAATTTCACGCATATTTACAATAACACATGGTTGCAAACTGACACATAACATGTGTTGCCATATTGTACAAAACAATACATACAAAGAAGGCAAATGATTAAAAAGGAATACAGGGGAAATCAATACAAAAGAAAATGTTCAGCTCCTTTTCTTCGCAAAACAGAAAAAAGAATTCTATTGCCTGAGGGTTATAATCCCTAAGTGCGGCCGAAGGCCGCCTACGCAGAAAGGTGTTCTCTGCAAAAGGTGTTCAGCTCCTTTTCTTCGCAAAACAGAAAGGAGAATTCTGAAAATGTGTTCAGCCCCCCCTTCTTCGGCAACACAGAAATAATAATTCTACTAAGTAAAAATTCCGATTTAAAAATCCGCTTTTATTATTCAAAATTTAAGTCTGGTAGCACTAAGTTGTATGTTATTTTGCTATCTTATTCATCGTTTATATGAAAACTTTAACAATAAATTATATAAGAACTATAGGGTTGCTAGAAAAAAGGGGGGTAGTTTTGAAATCAGGGGGTCCTACCCCCCCCCTCATCCTCCCTTTTTCTAGAATTTGCCGTCCGTCTACTAAAATTTTCCCACAAAAAAGTGGTGGTTTCGGCGTATACTTACTTTTGCTTAGTGAATAAAATGCTTGATTCTAGCTGGTTGAAGTAGTTCGTCCAGTACTGAGTTGGCGCTATAACCTGTATCGAAAAAAGAACAACCAAAAAATACAAATGTATGTACATGATTAAATTAGTTTAAAAATGTACATAAGAAAGGTGTATTGTATACTTACATAAAAATACACAATCAACGCTTGAATTGCATAGTCATTATTGTGGGTTTGTTTGGAGCAGTTTCGTAAACGCCGATTTTCCCATTCAAGCGATTCACTACGGAAAATTTATAAAAATGTTTACGTTATGTATACAAATCGTTACTTGGTATACACTTGCATTTTTTGGCTAAATCGCGCTTTTTCAAATTCAGCCTCCTTTTTTAAACCTTCCCTGTGGGATATAAAAACGTTGTAAAATATGTTTATTACATCTAGAGCGATGTATTTATTTAACTTACACTTGTTGCTGCAACAATGCTATTTGGTTGGAATTGTTTTCGTTTGCGACTTCCATCAATGGCAACCTTCCAGGCACAGCTATGTTTTCTTGTTCATCGACGTCAATTACCCGTGCAGCTTCCAACAAATCACCAATACTGAGGTCATTCCTCTTCACCTCATGAGCATCTTCGGCGTCAATTATCCGTGCAGCTTCCAACAAATCACTTATGCTGAGGGCATTTCTCTTCATTTCGTGAGGGTTCTCTGCCTCTTCAAGCAATTTGGCAGCCTCCAACAGGTAACTAATGCCTGAATTGGGGTACCGTTTCTTACCCACTGTCGGGACTACCCCCTTTTTGAGCATACGATATTGCACCAATCCTAGTACATAGTTCAGTCCAATCAAAGTTTCATGTACACATATATGGGTAAGAAAATTATGATATTTACCCATGTCAACTTTCAAAGCGTTTGCAAAATCTTCCGGCAGAAAGTGTTCACTACATACTCTTGCAGTTGGGTCTACCTGGCGCCCGCAAAAGTCCATCGACTGCTTGCGTAAGTTTTCATCTCTTGGGAGACGGTGAAAACTTATAGAACGGTCATTATAGAACTCGTTTTCGCATCCTAATACGGCACACTTCATTTTATAATAATTCTCACTCACAATTTTTAAAAAAGTTTAAACACATTCGAAAATAAACCGCTTTGTACAATATGAACCAGTCGCAAAATGTAAACAAACAACTGTAAACAAAGAACAGCTGACGAACCCGCTTTTTTGCTATTTTTTTCTCAAAACCGGTTACAAATACAACGTCGCGTTCTTACGTGATCTTGTCTTTTTGGTTCATGCGGAGATAATACCTATCTAGATAACCGTAAAATGCAAAACATAATCTGTATTTCATCCAAATCGGTAGAGCCGTTTCTGAGAACCTTATGGATATATGTGTACATATATATATATATATCTGTGTTAGTATGGAAAAGTAGCTTATGTCGAAAGGCTGGCTTTAGTATAATGCATGCCCTTATTCTTTAAACGACAAGGAATTTTTTGATGAGTCTTAATAAGAATATTGACTTGCTAGTATCGGAACTATTTCTTGCATGTATTGCCTCTCGCATAAGCTACTTTTCCATACGAACACAGCTATACAAGGATTCCTCGTTTAATGTACATAATGTATTTCGTTTCAGAGATATTTATCCATCGTAAGTTTTGTTGTATAATTTTTGGTCATCAATTATATTCGTGAGAATTTTATACTTTTCCATTTACGGAAAGCGCATCACATAAATAGTGATCAATGTCAGCCATAGACTCTACACAAAGTGTCTTTTAAGGATCTTATAGAATATTTTATACAGCAATATTGTGGAGTATTTGTGTGATCCGGGGTAATTTACGAAATAGACCTGCTAATTTACCAGAAATTCATTCCGAATTTTGATAAAAGAACTACATCTCTAACCACATCTGCAGTAAACGGGTTTTTACGGAAAGCTTTGCTTTCACTTGGAAATTGGCCTCTCGTTTTAAAGAAAACCCTCTTTGCAACGGTTTTGCAGATGTTGCTCGAACAAGTGATGGAAACTCAGCGCAGTCAATTGTTAACAGCACCTTTAACCACTGGGTGTAGACTATCGTTAGTAAATCAGATAACTAACTAGATAAAACTAAAATCAAATAAGGCATTATCTGCATACCAACTTATTCTATTCATAGCTCTTGACGTCTGTGCTTTCGGAATATTTTCCCAATGTCTAAATAAAAAATAAAATGTACATCTGTCTGCTGTTGCCTTAATGCAGACAAGCATGACAAAATTTTAGTGTTAAAACAGACCATAACCTAGGTTGTAAACAAAACTAATATTATCTTTTTCTTTTATTTTAATGATATTTATCAGTGCTGCTGCTGCTGCATGTTACGCACTAGCCAATGGGGAGGTATATAGTTCAACACACGTAAGAGCTATAAAATCTTTCTTACTCAAATACGTCTTTCTACGTATATTTGCACATATGTATGTATGTATATGGATTTATTATTTTGAGATTAACTCGCTTAGATTTACTGTCGTATGTGTCTAATGCCTTAAATTCTAACTTCCTCGGACGTAATTTTAAATTATCTAGTTTTTAGATAAGGCTAGATTTTGTGCATTTGAAATAATTTCGATAAGTAATGAAGTACTTGTAATAATCCTCAAAAATCGGGGTGCTCCGTGGTCTAAAAAATCGGCATATATATTTATTTTAAAAACCACTCGCATTGCTTTTGATAGTTAACTTTAACTTTGGTATTTTGGCAAGATCATAATCTACTCAATGATTTTGAATTGACGGAGTTTAAATAGAAAACGAAATGTTGGTTCGCTCGACTGTTAATTTATATGGGATTGAAAAATTCGTTTCCCTTGTGAAAATGTGTAAAGTCCATTAACTAACCCTTTATATGTGCGTACATATTTGTATTGTGGTATCCGAACAATTATATTGTAGTTCTTTAATCATTAGGCGAGATCATTAACTAACCCTTTATATGTACACACATACATATTTTGGTTGCGGATTAATATCGTAACTACTCCAACTTTGAGTATGAAGGCATGAGGTCCTCTACTCTTACTTGCTCCTGTGGATATTCAGAAACGACGACATTTCTTCTTCGGAGAACATATTAACCATTTATTTATTAACCATCGTACAGCGCTTTTTTGGACACGAAATTGATCGATCCTTCAAGTGGTTCTGATTAATTACATCTGGCTGAGTTTCAAATACCTAATGGACTTAATCCCGCAAAATAATCTCTTGTGGCACTCATTATTAATTTTTGAGTCTGGCGGGAGTTCTCGCCGCAAGAGAAAACTGAAATAATCAGATTCTCTGAAACGCATATTATACGAGAGTTTAAAATACTTTAACGTTCCCTCAGTTCGTCCGCCAGATTTTTTATTTTTTTTTTTGTTTTTTTTTCAGCATTTGAAAATTATAAAAAACTAGCAGACCCGGCGAACTTCGTCCCGCCCAAAATTAATTNCCGTTCCCTCAGTTCGTCCGCCAGATTTTTTATTTTTTTTTGTTTTTTTTCAGCATTTGAAAATTATACAAAACTAGCAGACCCGGCGAACTTCGTCCCGCCCAAAATTAATTTTTTTAATGAAACATTTAGTCCAACGTTTTCGCCAGCAATTAACGTTCACGTTTGGTTTTGTGGTCGACAGTAGGCAATGGAGGATTGCCGTCTTAAATAACCGGACGAAAGCGTTATACCGGCTCGGAAAGTCCTTGCGGCTCGATGGTGAATCGTCCTTGAATCCGTATAGTTTAGTTGGTGACAATTTTCAAGCTGGTGAGTATCATTGGTCCACATTCTGTTTAGTCAACGTAAAGGGAGGACCACAATGGTTCTGATGGTTGATTTAACGGGGGTAATTTGACTTTGATCTCTNAATTTTCAAGCTGGTGAGTATCATTGGTCCACATTCTGTTTAGTCAACGTAACGGAAGGACCGCAATGGTTCTGATGGTTGATTTAACGGGGGTAATTTGACTTTGATCTCTGGTGCCTCCAAGTTGACGATTGTTAGCAATATCCTGGCTCCAGCGCCACCTTGCGCATCTTTTTTGTAATAGTATTAGCCCTATCGTTACAAATACATATATATCTCGAGTATGAGTCAAATCGGATCACAAATACGATTTTGAGTAATAACTCGACTCCAGCGCCACCTGGCGTTTTAAGTTGTGAACTTTAATTATACAGGGACCTATTCAAACACATAAAAAATGTCACTGAAATCGTTTCGGTCGTTTAGGANCTTGGCTCCAGCGCCACCTTGCGCATCTTCTTTGCAATAGTATTGGCCCTATCGTTACAAATACATATATATCTCGAGTATGAGTCAAATCGGATCACAAATACGATTTTGAGTAATAACTCGACTCCAGCGCCACCTGGCGTTTTAAGTTGTGAACTTTAATTATACAGGGACCTATTCAAACACATAAAAAATGTCACTGAAATCGTTTCGGTCGTTTAGGAGGAGTCCACCCACCAGAATAAGTCTTTTACTTATTCAACATAAAAAAAAATCAACAAAGACGGTGTCTGATATTTTGGTCCAAGTTATTTTTTTTTAACTTAAGATAGGCATTTCTATCATAGTCCATCATATTTTTCATAGCTTATAGATGCTTAATTACATGTGCACATGTATCCGTAGATATGTATGTATTGGTATCAGTAGGGTGGCCAGATCAATTAATCAATTTTTTATTGTACTGATTTTTGAGAACCCAAAATTAGTAAGCGAAATGTANCGAGTCCACCCACCAAAATAAGTCTTTTACTTACTCAACATGAAAAAAAATCAACAAAGACGGTGTCTGATATTTTGGTCCAAGTTATTTTTAACTTAAGATAAGCATTTCTATCATAGTCCATCATATTTTTCATAGCTTATAGATGCTTAATTACATGTGCACATGTATCCGTAGATATGTATGTATGTGCATAGGTAGAAGTAGGGTGGCCAGATACGCTGCTTTAATCAATTTTTTTATTGTACTGATTTTTGAGAACCCAAAATTAGTAAGCGAAATGTACTGATTATCCGTGTTTGCACCGATTTTGTACTGAAATTATTTCTTTTGCTAACATTTCGCAAAATAACTGCTTGAATTCAACACAACATAATAGCCCTGTTCCAGGTACTTCGCGATTTGCAGGTTTCGCATGATTTAGAGGAAAATCTGTTTTCGCCATTAATAAACCTTATGGAAGGTGGCGACCAACGACCTGCAAATGGTGTAGCACCTGAAATAGACTTAGTATTTCAAACTGAAGACGACTACTGCTGCTCTTGTGCTTCTTGTGCAATGTAAGTTCTAAAAATTTTGGAAAATGTGCAAACTACCGACTCTTGGTGTTCGGCTACCTGTAATTTGACTTGCATAAACACATTTAACACTATTCAATTTCATTCGTACTCGAAAATTCGTTTAGNTACTTGCATAAACACATCTAACACTATTCAATTTCATTCGTACTCGAAAATTCGTTTAGCGAAAATTCGGTGTTATACCTTTCAGTCAACATTTTAGCTTAGTTTCCAGCTCTTAAAAAAGCGGTCAAAAACCAATTGCCATTAGTTCGTGTGTGTGACCAAGAAATTTTGACATTTGACAGCCTGTTGCCTCACATGTAAGTACACACGAATATATTAGAATCGTTTTGTATTTTTTACGCTGTTCCCCAACGTCTGTTTTGCCATATGGATTTATCTAAGGATTTAATCCGATTAACATGTTCATTTGGGCCTTATCATTAGATGGGTGTGTACATACATATATAACACACATATCTGTCAAGGTGCTATCATTTTACGCTTCCAGTTCAACACTTAGCATTTTAATTAGATTCAGAAGCTTAACCGACACAGAGCGGTTAGGAAGTGTTAACTCGCGTGCAATTCCAGCCTTAAATTAGCGTGCATTAGCTTGTCGTCAATATGGTAACAAATGGGCGCTCTTCCAGCGTTACAAAATGTAAGTAAACTAATTGCTTTAATCACCGCACTCTATAAACGATATTATATTAATAAATTCCCGCTGTCTAAAGTGCTGCCGCCGACATTTGGCAGGCGACATTTGCAGTGCCTCTTGATGTTTTTGGGCTTCGCTGCAGCGTTCGCTATGCGCGTTAACCTCTCGGTAGCAATTGTGGCCATGATGGACAGCAAAGCGGCGAATCCGAATTTTCGAGTGAGTAGCGAAATGCTAATGCAAAAAAAAAAACTTAATCAAATTATCTGAGTTTAATTAAATAATATATATATACATTACTTCATTTGTACGAAAACATTCATTTGTAGGAGTATCACTGGACGGAGAAGACTAAGTCGCGCATACTCAGCAGCTTCTTCTGTGGCTATATTTGCACGCAAATACCTGGCGGCATACTGGCGCGTCGCTTCGGTGGCAAAGTGATGCTACTCAGCAGCATATCCATTAGCAGCGTAATGGCGCTACTCACACCAATCGGCGTGGACTTTGGTGGTTGGAAGTTGCTCTGTTTCATGCGTTTCCTGCAAGGCATTGGTCAAGGCGTGACTGTGCCTTCGATGCATACTTTGCTAGCCAAATGGTCGCCTGTGCAAGAACGTGGCTCATTGGCCACCTACAGTTATTCGGGCTCACAATTCGGTACTGTCATTATGTTGGCTACGAGTGGTCTGCTCGCTTCCTCATCATTGGGTTGGCCCAGTATTTTCTATATACCCGGTGGTTTGGGTCTTATATGGGTAGTGGCATGGATAGTTTGGGGTGCAAGTTCACCGAGCGAATGTACGAAAATTGGCGCAGCAGAACGGGCTCTCATAGAGTCATCTTTACGTGATAGCGTTAAACAGGACGATGATAAATCCACTTTGCCTGTACCTTGGAAGAAAATATTTCTATCGCGTCCATTCTTGGTGTTACTGGTGACACATTGCTCGTCGACTTGGTGCTTTTGGACGCTACTGACACAAATACCCACTTATATGAAAAGTGTCCTGGCCATGGATATCAAAAGCAATGCCCTACTATCGGCACTGCCTTACTTTGCTATGCTGGTTTTGGGTCTAGCATGCTGTCCCTTAAGCGATTACATAGAGAAGGGCAACCGCTTGAGTGTGACCACTAGTCGAAAACTCTTTAATTCAATTGGTCAGTGGGTACCAATGGTGACACTTATTTGGTTGGGTTACATGACACGCGACCAGGCTGACTTGGCCGTAGTTCTGTTGACATTTACTGTGGGCATTAGCACAACACTGCATCTGGGCTTTCAGGTTAATCATATCGATTTGGCGCCAAACTTTGCCGGCACGCTTGTAAGTCTTACCAATTGTGCTGCCAACGTGTCGAGCATCATAGCGCCGTTAGTGGTGGGCTACATTGTTACCGATACGGTAAGTTTCGCTAAATTAAATACGCTTGTTCGTTTTTTTTTGTATTCAATTTCGTTTATTCTCTTCGCTTTCTATCCATTTCTAGAGCAATCCCATCCAGTGGCGTAAAATATTTTTCATTGCGGGTGGTATAAACTTTTTTGGAAATTTACTCTTCATTTTATTCGGCAGCGCCAAAGTGCAACCGTGGAATGATGAGAAAGTGGGAAAGAATCATGAAATTAAGCCGCTTAAAGTAGAAATGACGAGTGATGTACCAATCACTAGGAGGGAGTCTCAGTTAGCTGTTTGATGGGCTTTAGCGAACTTACATAACCGATAGTTCTTAAGAAATATTTAAGTGTCTCTTAAATGTTTAAGAATGTGTCGTTTTATTTGTTTAAGTTGTTATTACAGACAAATGCGTTGTGATGCTACTATGTAAGAATTTTTAATATACATTTTATTATATAATCTTACTACGTACTAATAATAATCTTAATACGTACTAACATTTGTAGTAATTGATGCCAAATTTAATGAAATTAAATAAAAAACCGTTTACCAAAAAACTTTGGGCCACGTTAATCTATTTCTATAATTTTTTATTTTTTTTCGAAGAAGGGTGGTACCACAGAGGTGGTTCCATACCAATGTGGTTTAGATCCAAATCATTGAATCATGAAGAATTTAACGGTACTCTTAAATTTTTATATGAGAATTGAAGCCGGTTCTGTTTCCTACTTAAAAATTACTTGTTTCATTTATTTACTTTTTTCTTTTCTTGATCTGATTTTCTTTTATAATACTATTCTTTTAAATTAAATTAAATTTTGGGGAACTTTTTAAATTTTTTCTTTGTTAAATAAATTTTTTTCTTTCAGTTTAACTTTCTCTTAATTTTTATATTGTATTATTAAAAAAAAAAACAAAAATATATATTTTTTTAATTCATGTAACTTAATTTTTAGAATTATTTTTTATTTGTTTTTAATTTTCAAAAACTACTTTCATCCTTTTTGAATTATTATTTATTTATTAAGTTTGTAGATTTTATTATTTTAAGAGAAAAATATATTATTTTCATTTAATTTTTAAAAATCTTTTTTGTACATTTTTTCTTTTTCAATTTAACTTTCTTTTATTCATTTGTTTTCATTGTTTTGAAAAGAAATTTATATATCCGCATATTTTTTTTTTTAAATTTAATTTAAATTGACTGTGGTGAGTTGAAAGACAGTTGCCGGTATTGCCCTGTAAAGGCAGAAGCAAAATCTTAGAGAGAGGAAACAATTGACACATTTGTTCAGCACAAAATTTGTGTTTAAATGGCAGACCTACGAGTGTATTTCTGCCATGTCAAAGCTTCTCATAAAACCCATTTATATTTTAAATTTTTTTTAATTTCTTTAAGGTACAGATATATTGGCATGTAGCGTTCAGGAAGAATTCCCTATAAAAGTACATCGGTATTGTGTATATTTATTTCCATATGAATTTACGTGTCTCCCTATTAAACATTTAGCACAAATCATTGTGTGCTGCATATACGATGAACTTTTCTACTCAAACAAAACAGCGACGATATATTTTTTTTACCAATGCACCAGAAGAATCGAAAAAAATGTAGACATATATTTACCGAAATGCTGAGCAAACGATTACTCTCGAGTACTCTAGAGTATAAATTCAGATGTCTCAATATTTGATGGTACGAAGTAGTCAGTACTTGCAACTATCGGTATGGGCATCATCGTGCCAAATATTTTTAAGTGGTGGAGGGATGTACTCTGAGTCCAGGAACTTGCCTCTCTAAGACTTAAGGCTGCTATAACGGCTATCTCTCGAGCAAATACGTCAAGCAAATGCAGATTTGCTTTCAGGGCTTCATTAGGTGAGGGGCATAGAGCTCCGCTTATGCCAAACTCCGCACTTCTTCACACCCCTTATTGACTTATTGATGCTGGGCCGTGTGTTTAAGGTCCCACGGCCGTGAAGACCCGGTGAACAATCCTAGGCGAAAACACCATGATATACCGGTCGCTTCTTTACATGTGAAGAATGCCAAAAACACTTTTCTAATAGGTTCCATTAAGTTGACATTCCAGATTAGTCGAGAATTACTTAGGAGTACGTTTGAACTTCAGGCTTCAACCATCGAGTTTATAGGGTGTAAGCGCACAGTTTTTGTTCCAGATAACTAGTGACAACGAATTCGCATAGCGTTTGTGACAAATCATCGGCATATGCAACATCCGCATATCCTTCCGCCTCCAGCCATTGCAATATTTGGAGAGAGAACACTCGTTGCATAGTGTCCTTCCTCTCAGATCTGCGAGTCACCACTCGACTGCTGAGCAATTTCTAGATAAGCCCAATGACAACTTTATGCACTCGCAGGTCCATCAGGGCGGAGGTAATCGCATACGGGATGGCACTGCTAAAAGCGCTTGCTAAGTCAAATTCCTTTATTTCCAGCGGTCTTTAAATTTTCCAAACTAATAGCTGTAGGCGAGCTACACAGTAGAGCTGGATTAATTGAACATCTTACCCCATATATGTACGTCTCAAGACATCTTTACAGAGGCTTAGTAGGGAAGAGGAAAGGCTTATAGGCCGGCTGGTTTAACATGAAAAGCTCTACCTCCTCTCGGTACCTTGTACGACCTTACATAGAAAAAAAGTTCACCGCATCACACTAAGTCTCCTCGAGATAAGAATATCAATATATCATGCTTTAAGATCCAATTATAAATCCCAAAGATATGAAGGCAAAAATAAATAATATTTCGAAATTGCTTTGCAAAATTACTTTAGATTAGAGCTCAGAAACCTCCACTTTTAAACATTTTCCATATTTTTTGCTTTAATCTTGCTCAAGCCATTAGTTTAAAAACCATAATTATTAAAAACCAAAATTACGTAAGAACTGAATGAGAAAAGAAACCATTTAGCCTGCGTTGTTTAGAATTTAAGGTTATCATAGACATTTTAAACACAATTTGGTAAATTATTCGAACAAATCTGTTACACAGTGTTCTTTCCTATCAAACTCCACTCATTACTATATCTCCCGATATCCATCAAGATTCAGTGAGTTAGATTCTAAAAATATTTTACACCTGCAAAACTCTTCTTATAAGATCAAAAAATTTCCATAAACTGATTGTGATAATACTTATACGGTGCAAGCATATCAGTTGTTATTTGAATAGGCTTAAGTAAGAAGTTCCAAAGAATCGTCAACTAAACTGAACCAAGCAGTCCTTCGATAATGTTTACCTCTCGACGGAATTCTTTGTTTTTTTTTTATATTTTGCTTTGGAATACATATGTATATGGCTTGTGTACCTTTATTTAAATATTTATATGTATTTTGTTATATATTATAGTTAAGTTTTATCTTATGAAATAATCTTTTTGCAAATGTGTGGTTTTTTATATTGCAGCCAAAATGCGGTTGATGAGCTATCAAATCCTCACTAAGGTATCTTAAATTTTTCATTTAGAAGCTTAGCACCTACAGAGCTGTTAAGAAGTGCATTTCCTCCTAATAAAACACATAGTTGAGACATAGTTTCCTATAATTAACTTTAATTGACTTTGATCAAAATGGTGTTAAATGATAATTCCTCAAGCGTGCCAAAATGTAAGTTCTCTAAAGCAATGATATTACTAGATAGCGTTATTTAGATTACTCATGTACATACATACATATATGTGTATACGTGTATACTTACATATGTGCATCAAAATAAGAATAATGTTACTCATACGCCGTGTTATCTGTGTATGAAGTTCGCAGTGGCCTGTAACTTCATTAAATACTTGAAAATGTTTGTGCTTATGATATGATGTAAATATCTATTTAAATAAAAAACAACACTGAATGGATTTCTTTTACGTAAAGATTAGAAAACTCATCTGTCATACTATTAGAATTATTATCTATCGCAGTTACGTAACCCTTATGAAACTGATAACAAAAGAGAGAGCGGTCCGGTGTGTCGTCATAAACCGTAGAATTAAAGATTATAAATATTGGATGCAGACAAATTATCAAACTGAGAGAGAGTGTTGCGCTCGATTTAACATACAAAATTTCTATTCTTAATTCCTTGATTAATGTGGAGCTAATTGAATGAATATGTGCATGCCACACTGCTGGATATGTTTAATTTTGATTGCGAGTTTTGATTAGTAAACAAGTAATTTTTAAGCAAAAGACAAAACCGACTTCAATTCTCATATAAAAATTTAGGAGTACCGTTATTTATTCACGTTCCAATGATCGTATCTAAACCAGATGGGACCACCTCTGAGACACTACCTTTCCGATACAAAATCGGAAATTATCGAAATCAGTTGATGTGGTCCAAAGTTATGCGGTAACATACATAAAACAAAAAAACAAAAACTAAAATATTCCGACGAACTGATAAACTCCTCCTTTTCTTGAAGTCGGTTAAGAAGAATTGGCCCATAAATAGATTAGATATATGATTTTTTTTCGCGGTAAACTTTCCGCTGGAAACACCCGTATACAATAATAATAATAGATACACAGATTGGCGCTTCCACAATATGTTTGTGTTTGGCCGAGCTTCCGCTCTGGTTTGTGGCGTGCGCCTGGATGTTGTCACACAAAGGAGAGGAGCCTACACCGAACACTCAGAGGTTTGCCATTGCATGGCGATCGACCACAGCCAACTTTTTTATGTTGTCCGCAAACTAGGCTCAAAATTGCCTCTTTTTCAAAGCGTGAATATGTTAAACTGGCGCCCCTGGATTTAAGGCCCATGATGCCAATATCAACTGTGTACGTCATTAGCATCGTTCTTTTTCGAAAGTGAATCACGTTTTCTACATCCGCGTGGGATTCTCTTTTTTTGTGTTATCAAAATTGCTTTTAAATCGACAAAAAGGTGGTGTTTACCGATTTACTTATGTAGAGTCTTCTATAGCTTTTGACGTGTTTTGAAAATGGTCTGCATGGATGACTGCACCTGAAGGTCTGAAGCCACTCTGACATGGTCCAATCGGTTGGTGCATGAAGGGCTTGCTACTTGCACACCGTATCGGCGTTAAAACCTTATAAGGAATTTTATGAAAACTTATTCCGCGATAATTGTCCTTTAAAAAGCGGCAGGGCAATTTTTCATAATATTTTTATATTTATTTAAAAAAATTTTAATACGTATTTTATTTATCTCTGAATTTTTACAAATACATTTGTCCAATCATAATATTTTTTTAGTAATGATTATTTCCATTATTTTCTGCAGTGAAAGTGCCCACATTCGGCCGGCGCCATTTTCAATGTTTTATGATTTGCATTGGCTTTGCTGCCGCATTTGCGATGCGCGTCAATCTCTCTGTAGCAGTTGTAGCTATGATGGATAATAAAGCAGCGAATCCAGACTTCCCAGTAAGCTTTATGCTAACAACCACAAATTTTAATACTTATGCTTCATTTGTTCATTTAATACTACATATTCTCATTTACTGCGCAGGAATACCACTGGTCGGAAAAGATAAAGTCGCGCGTTCTCAGCAGCTTCTTTTGTGGCTATATATTCACACAAGTGCCCGGCGGCATACTGGCGCGTCGTTTCGGCGGTAAGATCTTGCTTTTGTCCAGCTTATTTATTACCAGCGTTATGGCTCTGCTGACGCCACTGGGTGCCAGTATTGGTGGCTGGAAGTTAATTTGCTTCCTACGTTTCCTACAAGGTTTGGGTCAAGGCGTTACGATGCCCGCAATACATACACTCGTCGCTAAATGGTCGCCCGTGGAGGAACGTAGCTCTCTAGCTGCTTACAGTTATTCAGGCGCTCAACTGGGCACTGTAATTATACTCGCAGCGAGTGGTGTGCTAGCTTCCTCGAGCATGGGTTGGCCTAGCCTTTTCTATATACCTGGCGGTGTGGGTCTGCTTTGGTCGGTGACGTGGATTTTTTGGGGTGCAAATTCTCCAAGTGAATGCCGGAAAGTGAGTGCGGCTGAAAGAGCACTTATTGAAGCGTCTCTGAAGAGCAATGCGAAGCAAGAAGAAAGCAAAGGTGCATTGCCTGTGCCATGGCGGCAAATATTAACCTCGCGTCCATTTTTCGTGGTCTTGGTGTCACATTGCGCTAATTCGTGGGTTTTTTGGACGCTACTAACTCAAATTCCTTCATACATGAAAAGTGTGCTAGGCATGGATATAAAGAGTAAAGAGCGAAATACACAACACAAGCGGCTTGACAAACCAAGCGAAATTTCCCTTTGCTTCAAGCCATTTGTGCTGTCTATGGGGTGTTTGAAGGTTTGACAAACCGCTTGAGAGAAATTTGAGCAAAAATCAAATTTTTTTGATTTCCTGGCCGCCATGTTGACGTTTGATCAAACCGCTTGCGATGTGGATGGTAAAATCGCCTCAATTGCAACTAAAATTTCACCAAGTGAAGACGTAAGGGAGAATAATGGTAGAAAACTAAAATGTTTTACATTGTTAACCAAAAGAAAACTAAAATTCTGTGCTTGAACGACTCATGTTTGCATGGTCTATGGCAAAATGGGAAAAGTATGTTTGACAAGCCGCTTGTGTGGTGTATTTCGCTCTTAATGCGCTACTCTCGGCGCTGCCCTACTTGACAATGTTTCTTTTGGGCTTGGCGTTGTGTCCAATCGCAAACTTATTGGAGAAGAATAATCACATCAGCGCAACTGCGAGTCGGAAACTATTCAACACCATCGGCCTATGGATACCGGTGGTGACGCTTATTTGGTTGGGTTATATGACACGCGATCAGGTTGATTTGGCGGTTACATTACTGACATTGACTGTGGGTATTAGCGCTGCAACGCATTTGGGTTTCCAAGTGAATCATATTGACTTGACGCCCAACTTTGCCGGTACACTAGTTGGCATAACCAACGCGAGTTCTCAAGTGATGAGCGCCATTGCACCATTAGTGGTGGGCTACGTTGTTACAGATGCGGTTCGTAATTAACATTCGATTTCTGAGATTCAGTTGTTTATTTAAAAACTCTATTCTACAGAGAAATCCTGATCAGTGGCGTATTATATTTTTCATAGCGGCATCTATTAGTTTCTTTGGAAATCTACTGTTCGTATTTTTTGGAACGGCTAAGGTGCAACCATGGAATGATGAAGAAGCAGTGAAATCTCATGAGTTAAAGCCACTCAAGGAAAAGAACATTGAGCTATCTAAAGCAAATACGGAAGCGTAGTTAAGAAAAGATTTACAATAAAAAACTCTAAAATATATAAAAACTTGAAATTTGAAGCCACATTTAAGATCAGAGAGCAAGTATACATTAAGTAATGTTATAAAAATAAGCTTTTTTACTGACTTACGGCTTATCTTTTACATTTCCGTATAACTCCATGAATTTGCGCAGCTTTCGATACTTTAAGCACGTATGTCCGTTATCCGATTTTTTTAATTTCTTTACCTCAAGAAACAAGCCTATCCGAAGCTTATGCTTCGCAGCTAAAAAAAAAAATTTCATCAAATATGCCACTCACTAATGTGTATGAATGAACATAAAAGGTTTGCATAAAAATGCTTAACATTTTTTTGGAGGTATTTTAAAATCGGTCTAGCTCACATAAGTATTATTTTTGTGATTTATTTCGGCGAAATTCTTAAAATATCATGAGTTTTTTAATTCACGTGGAAACTAACTTTTTTTTTTATTCACCCTAATGTACATCTATTCAATCAAACAGGCGTATTCTGCGCTGGTGGCAAGCATTACACTGCCAAAAAATATTAAGAGGTAGCTCAAAGCGCCCAAAAGTTGTCCATGTATTTTATATGGAGAAAAAACAACTTGTCGTAGAAATGGTATGGAATTCTTGAAAACATGATAAAAACATAACAAGGTAAAACCATTGAGGCAGTCTGACGTTTGCCAACAATATAATTTTAAAATCAAAACTCAAACTCACACACACATTCTCATTTTCAATCTCAAACAACAACAATTGTGAACAATTTAATTTTTTTATTTTCAATTTTATATGATTTTAAAATGTTGGCAAACGTCAGAAAAAAATCATGGCCGACGAATTGAGAGAATGAATTTACCTTGCAATGTTTTTATCATGCTTGAAAATCAATATTTTTCGATCGGAAGACTTTTTTCTCTTCAACAGATTCCCAATAATAAAACCCAATTATTTTTAAATAATTTTTTTCTTAGTAACTATATTTTATAGGACCGCCAAGACCCCTAGAAAATGCCAGAAAATGGTTAAATAAATAATTGATTATTGTTATTGGAAGTCTCCTGAAGAGGACCAGAGTTTTCCGATCGAAAAATATTGATTTTCAAGAATTCCAAACCATTTCCACGAAATGTTGTTTTTTTTGTTCTCAAAAAAATACATGGAAAGCTCTGGGCGCTTTGAGCGACTACTAAATATTTTTTGATTTCAAATAAAAAAATAGGGGTATATTTTTTTCTATATAGAACAATCCTAGGGGGTGAGAGCATTAAAATTCCGACTTTACTTATTTTGCAGCATCCTAATGATCACCCTACAGCAAATCTTTGACAGCAACTATTTGTGACGTGTTACTTTCTTTTTTTTTCATTATATTTTTTCATTTAGTCATGGAGCGATATTCGGTTGAGCAACGCGTAAAAGTGATCCAAGCGTTTTACGAAAATGATCGTCCTGCAAAAAAAACACATCACGTATTTCCATATTTCAAACGATGGTTGGGTATGGCTGCTGGGTATGTATATATGTATGTATGTTGTGTATTTGTTTGTTTGATACCGAAATGAATCTGTAACTCAAAAATTGTCACTTGTTTTAGGCTTTGACTGTTATAGCAAAATCCATATAAATGTGCGCCTGAAAATAGGCAGCGATTCTTATGTGTACCTCTTTTTCTTCTACTGATTACTGATGCCTACATAGAATTGGTATTAAACTGACGTAGGTTGATAAATTTTTATGTACATATGTATGTATGTATTTACCCACATGTAAAAATGTTTGGAATTGAATTAGGTTCTCGTGGTGCTATGGAAATTGCTAAAAATAATAGACTTGGGGGAATTGTATAGCACACCATGTGAATATGTTTACATACCCCAGTCGGCAAATTGAGGAGCGTTTCTAAACGCCTTCAGGAAGGAATTTTTTCAATAAGGCCTCTATTATGAGTTGCATTCGATCTTCGATTGTGGTCGAAAGTGCTGATCGAACGAATTTTCATTTGGTATTGCCGCCCTCGTTCGATGAAGAATAGCGCTATTGTGAATTTCGCTCGTTTAGATTGTTCACAATAGTATATTTTTCACTGCTGATAAGCTTTGTTTACAAATCGAGCAAACTAAAAAGTGTGCTTATACATACATATGTAAATTTGTGCAAATTAAAATGAAATAAAAAAGAAAGCGAGTCAGGTAACTGAAGTGAGAAATCGTCAGTTTGGTTCTCAAAAATCGTTATTTGCATGTAAAAATCGTCAACATATAAAAAATTGAAATAAACAGAACCAGGGAACTCTTTTGTTTTTTTTTCTGATTGATATACTTAAAAAATAAAAAGCTAAACGTTTTTTACGAATTTTGTATATACAGTGGGAAGCGAAAATTAGTACATGGTGATTTTTATTGAATATTTGCAAGATTTTTAAAACTAAAATGTGTTTGTTATCTTTTTTATAAAAATATGGCCGTACTTTAACCAAAGCCATATAAATCTAACTTTCAAATTTTATACAGAGCTTAGGAAAATTCAATAAATTTTCATTAAAATATAGAACTTTTTAGTTTGAATTTTTATAGAATTGTTGGGTTTTATAGATTGTTAAATTTTAGTGTAATAAAGTGCAAGTTTTAAGCGGCTGAAAATACGCAATGATTTTTAATATTTTTTGCTTTTGTGGATTTTTTCATATAACATGTGCAATTTAGAAAAACTAGCATTGATTTATTAATTTTCTGTGCCAAGGTTAAAACTTTTAATGAAAATTTGATGAATTTTTAAAAGCTCTCAATAAACCAAACTCGACAAGGGATGACGGAAATTCGTTCCAAAATAAATCTCTATAAAGCTTTATTGAAAGTTTGATTTATGTATATGAGTTTTGTTAAAGCACGAAACATATATTTAAGAAAAATTACGATGTACATATTTTTGCTGGGTTTGGGACCCGCCACGTAAAAACCCCTCCAGTGAAGAAGCGAAGCAATGCAATTGATGAGACCTCCCTTTATGATGACGACCACGGCAAACGTTTAAAGGACTACGATTTGAGGGCAGACACCTGGAATGTACGGACCCTTAATGGGGAAGGTGCCTCTGCCCGGCAGGTTGATGTCCTCGTAAGAAATGCGTTGGACGGGGCAAGGTAAACAATACTTTGGGCCTTGCGACGTATACTACAGCTCAGGAGCGCAAATTCGGTGTTGGATTTGTGGTGGGAGAGAGACTCCGTCGCCGAGTACTGTCGTTCACCCCGGTGTACAAGCGTCTAGCCATAATCCGCATCAAAGCGAGATACTTCAACATCTCGCTCATATGCATTCGCTACTCGACTCACACACCTGCTCTCAGAGAGCACTCTTACTACAAACCGACATACGGCAAAAGTGGAACGAAGAGCTTGAAATGCTGGCCGACAGGAGGAATGCCCGAAAATTTTACCAGAGAGTTAGGCGACTTACGGAAGGTTTCACGGCCAGGGCATACTCCTGTAAAAACAACCATGCCGATCTAGTGACCGATGTTCAGAACGTACTTTAATTATGGAGGGAACACTTGTACACCCTACTGAATGGTAGCAGCTTAGAGTATTCAAGAGAAATATTTTGCGGAAGATTTACGGGCCTTTACGCGTTGGCGGCGGCGAGAACCGCAGACGATGGAACGATGAGCTGAACGAGCTTTATAAATGGATATAGTGCAGCGAAATAAAATACAGCGGCTCCATAGGCTTGGGCATGTCGTTCGAATGGACACCGACGCTCCATAACTATCCGTAAATGTTTGCAAATAATTTTCTGTGTCTATAAATTTTAACTACACAATAAACATTAATCAATTTGAATAATTCGATGCGAATAATTCGATGTGATAAATTTCGATGACTATAAACTTCGATAATTTGATAAATTTCGTTAGCTTGATAATTTTCGATAACAAAATTTCTTATAACTCAATTTATTTCGATTCTTTTCGAAAAATTTCAATAAATATTCTTACCCTTCCAGTTACCCTAATTCTTATGTATTTCTCATTGTTTTCATCTTCGGCCTTACATTTAATTTTGCCTTCACTCTATTGTCTTAATCATTATCATTAATTTCTTCATCGGCACATTCATCTACGGAAAAATATCTTTGCAATAGTGTGCTTTGTTTTAAAATCGGTTCGATAGAATCGCCAAACGAACGAACCACCTAATAAATTTACTAAATTGCTAACTCTGATAACACAGGCAAAACTGTGCCACTTTTATTTCTTACTAATAGTTTCAGAGAACGATCGACGCACGTGATATTCATGTGATCTATTTATAAATGAAAAATTTCCAAATCTCCAGCAAGCACCACAAATAAACTTGTGTATACTTAGCAACAGAAACAAAAGCGCGGAATATGTACATACATACAAACATATCGCACACCATCTTCAAAAGGGAGACAACTCTTAAAAACATTAGGTCGATTGTTTTACATAAATCAAATCGTAGAATTTACCTCCCATTACTGAAAATAGATTTTTTCCTCATGTTTATAGTCTCTAACCTTAAAACTGCCGTTATACCTGTTTTTATATTAATTGCGCTGGATCTGTACCATCCACACGCAGTTCTATATTCGGGTCTGATTTTTGAGTTAAGCCTCTTTTGAAGATGGTGTGCGATATGTACATATGTAGATTAGGGTGGCCCTTAAATGTATTAAGTACATTATTACATCAGATTTCCTAAACGTCAACTCCCACCCACAACGATGCTAATATAGTCAAAGATATCACACAAAAATTTTGGTCCCGATCGGAGACGGTTTAGGCGTGTCGCACAGGGGTCAAAGTTCAGATTCCTCTATGGAGACTCAAAAAATTAAAATTAATATTTTTTTCAGCTAATACCCAAAATCGATACTACTAACGTCGAAGATGTCACATATAAATTTTGGTCCCGATTTGAATAGGGTAAGGCGTATCGCACAGGGGTCAAAGTTCAGATTCCTCTATGGAGACTCAAAAAATTTAAATTATAAATTTTTTTTTTCTTCTAATATCCAAAATCGATGCTACTAATGTCAAAGATATCACATATAAATTTTGGACCCATTGGAGTTGATTAAGGCGTGTCTCACAGGGGTCAAAGTTCAGATTCCTCTATGGAGACTCAAAAAATTTAAATTATAAATTTTTTTTTTCTTCTAATATCCAAAATCGATGCTACTAATGTCAAAGATATCACATATAAATTTTGGACCCATTGGAGTTGATTAAGGCGTGTCTCACAGGGGTCAAAGTTCACATTCCTGTATGGAGGCTAAAAAAAATTTAAAATTAAAAAAACAAAATTAATTATATATATTATAGAGTGTAATTTCTGTACGACGAGAGAGGACTTTACTTCTCAATTGCCTACTCAGTCCGATGTAGCACTTCATAAAAAATATAACCAAAATTTATACGTGATATCTGCGCCTACAGCAGTATCGATTTTGGGTATTAGATGAAAACAAAAATTAATTTAAATTTTTTGAGTCTCCATAGGGGAATCTGAACTTTGACCACTGTGCGACACGCCTTAACTGTCTCCAATCGGTACTAAAATTTATATGTGATATCTTTGATCGTTGTATTAGCGACTGAGGGAGTGAGACTTAAAATTTCATTTTTAAGGGCCACCCTAATGTAGATGCATGCTAATTTGAATACGTGTTTAAATTTATAAGATTCACAGCAAGCAAATATTTACTACTCGACATACAATATTAGTCGATCAAGTAGACAGTCTGAGAGCTAGTCGAATAACTCACGCGATGTTCGACTGTGCTAGCAGACGAAAGCTTTTGGTATGCAGTGTGCCTCTGTCGCGTGCAATCCAAAAAAGCGTGTGGCAACTACACACTACTACTTACTTGCTGGCGGGGAGGGTGGCTGAGTGACGGCAAAATTAACCAAATCGAGTCAAATTTTCTAATGTTCATAAAAAAAAAAAATAAAATTGAATTCATTGCGAATGTCAGATGCATGGTTTTTTATGTGATCTGTTTTCGTTGGTTTTATGGAAATAACGACTTTGTCACGTTCGTCTGCAATATATTAACAAAAAGTCCAAATTTCATTCAAACTTGTGCCTCAATTACTTTGTTGGCATTATTTCATTTCGCATACTTTGCGTTGAAGAGTACATCCATTCATATGTGCATATTAAAAGGCGAATACGTGAAGAAATCTACGATAATCGAGTAAAATTTTTTTGATATTCATTTTACTATTATCATAATTTTTTGTCAATACGCGACATTATGGTCGCTTTACTTAGCACATTAAAATATACACGAGTACAGTATACGACTAAGTAATTCGAATTATTCGTCACTTAAGTTTATTTGGCACCAACTTTCTTAAATATTTATTTGTTAATTAAATATCGTATCTACTTTAATTTATAAAATTGAATTTATAACGTCATATTTGTTTAACCCTTCTGTTTTGTTTCGAATCTACCCCTTGCTACAGTTTTTGGGGTAATTTTGTCACTACAACTAGTATAAACTAATAAGTTTTAAGGTGGAAACACATTGTATTCATTTAAGGTCAATAACTCTTTCCTTAATTAATGCATTTCGTATACACTTCAATATATTTCTTTTTGTGTGAAAAGTTTCTTTTTGCATTATTTACCGAAAAAGAAGACACCTATGTATCACGATATTTAAAAATTAAAAAAAAAAAAAATTCCGAAATTTTTAACTCATTAGAATATCCTTTTCAATTTTTTGCAGTTAATAAACTATTTGTCGGCGAAAATCAGTTAAGTAATCGAAATGTGCAGCAGAATGTGTAAACAAATATGAAATTTAATAAATAAATTAAATAAATAAAAAAGTAAAAAAAAATTTTGTTTTTCCTATTGATATTTTACGTTCCATAGAAATAAAGTTTGGCTCAAAGAAAATATAAATATAATAGTGGCCTTTAGTTCCTTCCTAATCAACTTAAAGTTAATTTATAGTTAGATGCATTTCCCGCAGGGTATTTACAAACATACATACAAGTCTACGTATACATACATACATACCTATATAATTGCTGTAAATGTAAACAAATTGCGCGAAATTTTTGTTGAGTACTTTTTTGTTTATTCTTTCATTGACATTATTCGATTCTCAATTGCTCAAATTGATCCATATTTAATATAAAATAAGAGTGTGGACGCGGTAGCTACCAAATTTCTGTGGAAGTTGCTACAATTGTGTGGGTATTGCGGCACATTATCGCAAAAAAAAGTTTCTAAACAAAAAAAAAAGAAATACAATGACATTAACCCCGGTGCACTTATGCACAAGGATATATGTATTAAATTTGTTTTTTTTTGTGACGCACTTACATATGTATATACTATATGCGTACCTCATACTTTAAGAATAATAAATAATGCCGAATTTCCACTAGGCATTGAATTTACCAAAAATGTATGCCATTTAAAAACTGCCACGTGGAAACGAACATCATCACTATTTTTATAAACGCAATGGCACTGAAATTTTTTAATGCTGAACATTGACATTAAAAATATTGTAATTTAATGGCTAGAGGAATTTCAGTCTAATAAAGGGTCATTCATACAAAATTTACACCTACATTTTTTTGGTGTAAAATATTTTTATTTTATACTCTCCCTTTTTATTCCATCGTGATATTAATTTTTTTATTTTCTTGGTGTGAAAAATTTTTTTACACTATCATTTTTTATTCTATCGTAATAATACATTTTTTTGGTGTGAAATACTTTTTACTCTCTTATTTTTTATTCCGTCATGATATTCGGAAATCTGGAAAAAATACCGAATGGTCCCTTATTCGAACTCCATCAGACATAACTTCAAAATGATATGAAATTTCGATCTTCCTTTTATTTGTCCTCAATTCGAAAAAGTATTTGTGAAAAGCAGGATATTTCAATAGAATCATGTTTAAAGAAAACAATCTGGCGATTGCGTCTGCATTACTCCTGCATCACCTGTCAACTAGTTTCAGGTTAGCTTTTTGCAGCTAACTACAAGTTATATATTTTATAGAAATCCCACAAAATAAGTGGTTTATTTTTTATCAATTGATAATTTTTTTTCTGCAGGGTAGATTTTCTTTACGCTTATAATTCTTGCGGCTCCATTTCTAATTAAAATTATTCAATTTATGTATGTATGTATACTCGATTTTAACTAATTGATTTGTTGTTAAAACAGAGCGCAGAAATTTTTCATTCGCCTCGCCTAGAGAGCAAACACACAAGTACATGAACAACGATGAAATTCGCACTATTTTTTATTAGGGGGCCAAATGGAGGCTCGCACGCACATCAAGTAAACAAAAATACTAACCTCCACATGCTCACATTAACAGTTGAATTCGCTGGTAATTGTGCGCGTGTAATTGTTATAGCTGGGAGAGACAGGTTTGTACTAGGGATGTTGCGAATGTAGAATGTCAAGTATTTTTAAAAAACAATTAGGTAAATAAATTAAGTTACTTAGGTAAATAAAAAATAGAAAATTTAGTAACTTTTAATAATAAGTATTTATTTTATTTAGTTCTTGAAGTCAAAAATTTAAATATTATATTTAATACAAAGTAATGAGAATTGCATCGTGGCTGAAAATGTCGAATGTATCCTCCTGACTTTCGTCTTCACTTGAAGAATCTAGCAAAACTGGCGAGTTCGTTGTTTAAAAACCGCTTACAAGCCAAACCAGATGTTTCTGATTTTCTAAAGCTTTTTAAAAAGAATTCTTCATTCTCATTCCTTTGGCAAAAGCTCCGGTTATTGCGGTTGCGAATATTCGCAATAACCCTGGTTTGTACATGGATATGTAAGTACATATACTCGTTTATATGGGTCATTATTTAGCAAATCGTACGGATTAAAGAAATCACTTTTTTATACAGGTATATGGAGCTTTCAACATAAAAAGTTTTGCTTGAGGAATATTTCTAACTTTATTTTTAACTCATTTTTGTTTACTGGTGATTGTCGGACCCGAGCTCAGCAAAAAAAGTTCCCTTTTAGATTTTGCTCTGCCAAATTTTCTCTAATTAAAACAAAGAAGGGAGGGTGTCTCAATCCTCTATTTATTCCATTTATTTACATACTCATTTTTTCATCTTTTCAATTGCTGTCACCCATCTTTACTTATATTGGGACTTGAAATAAATAAATTTGTTTCAGATTCTATTCTCCCATTTTATTTTAAAACTTATGTCCATGATAAAAACATAGCAAGGTAGAACCGTTCTCTCAATTTGTCGGCCATGATTTTTTTTTGAAGTTTGCCAATATTTTAAAATCATANTCTCCCATTTTATTTTAAAACTTATGTCCATGATAAAAACATAGCAAGGTAGAACCGTTCTCTCAATTTGTCG
>NW_016159881.1:73637-74903 GCF_001687245.7 Rhagoletis zephyria | reverse complement strand
CAACGCCATTCCTTTTATAATGGCCTGGCGCATTGTTATTGGCCATTGTCGCTGGCAAATTTTGTTTTATTGCCCTGTTAATACAATGTGTGCTATATGTGAATGTATATGCTCTCGCCGAGTTAGTTGATTTGTGTACTGAAATATAAAACGATGCCTGATATTTTTCACGGGCACACTTCCTACAGCAGATCGTCCGGAGTTTTGCACAATTTCTGATTATTATATTTGGTTAGCAAATAAAGCGGTCAACTCTAATATAAATGGCCGAAAGCGATAAAATGCGAATGGAAGTGACGAACGAAGCACCCACAGACACACAGCTACGGGAATACGGGAACACGGGTAAGCTAGGTAGGCAGCAGCGAAGAAGTCAAGCAAGCCTGCAGGCAATACAGAATGTATATGGCCGATGGCCGAGATAGTGCTATTCAAACCAATCAGGCGTCCGTCTTCTGGCTCCAACTCCAAACACTCCAGCAACTACACAACTCAACCACAAATATATTATTTAATAAATATATTTGTATGTACAATTTGTTGAAAAATAAAAATATTTAATTAGCACTGCGTCTCGTGGAAATGCGTTTTTCTCTCGCGCTTTTTGCAGAAACGATAAATGTTTGAGAAATAAGCAAACGAAACATATTAAAGAAGAAATGAATATCACCAACAATCCAAGTACTAGTTTCGAAATAATAGAAATAGATACAGTAGGACTATTAAGAATTTCTAATAATTATAGGTATATATTAACAATGCAGTGCGAGTTAACAAAATATGTCGTAGCATACCCTATGGAAACAAAAGAAGCGAAAAATATAGCTAAAACTCTTGTAGAACAGTTTATTTTGAAATATGGTTGCTTTAAAGTATTAAAATCAGATAGAGGCAATGAATTCAAAAACGAATTAATGGATGAAGTATGCAAACTATTAAAAATAGATCAAACATTTTCAGCACCATATCACCATCAATCTATAGGAACGCTAGAAAGAAATCACAGAGTATTAAATGAATATATGTTAAACTTTGTTGAAGATTTAGAATGGGACAAGTGGATACCCTATTATACATTTGCGTATAATACCACACCTCATGTAAATAACAATTATTCTCCATACCAGTTGATTTTTGGCAAATTACCAACTCTGCCTACAGACGCATTATGCACTAATACTAAAGTTTATGATTTAGAAAATTATGTTAACGAACTTAGGACTAGGATTAAGAGAGCATTAGATAACGCTAAAAATTTAATAAATA
>NW_016159881.1:63302-71801 GCF_001687245.7 Rhagoletis zephyria | reverse complement strand
ATCAAAACTATTAATTTGTAATCAGATTTAAATTTATTCAAAATCTCATAAATTTTATCTTAAGGGTAAGGGTGTGATGTACAGTCATTTCAGTTTTTCCACAAAAACATCACAACTATGACACACATAAATATCATGACACATATGGTAAACAAACATTTCATACATATACCCAAAGACATACAGCGAAGTGAAACATGAGTATTTTCACTTGCTCCACATACAGTTCATTGTTAAGGTACTTGACCGTACTTAAAAGGTAAACAATAGCAAGTCAAATTTCTTTCTTTCTGTTTTCGATATGTCAAATATCATAAATGGGAGAAATGCAATGTGTTTAAAATTGATGACGATGCTAAATTCTGATTGGTCAATAGATAAGTAAATGCATTTGTAACATGAACAAAAAGCAGAACACCATGTTACATAAGGCATTTTGGACATATGAATGAAATGCAAGATGTGTCAGATAATTTCTAGATAATTTGTAAATTAGTATATATGTAAGTTGGAAAATTTATAATAAAAACTCAGATTCAGTTTTATACTTGAACTTGCTTGCCTTGTTATTTTACTGAACTCAAAAAAGGGCATTAATTGCTCGTCTGCCGAGTTTTGAGCCTCGCTTTACAAACCAAGGCTCCTATTGCATTAGTCGCGCTTTCATGCTAATGCAATAGCTATCCAAACGCTAAAACCACCACCTTACATATTATAACATCTATCGTATATGTAAGTGTACATACGCACAAGAATGCAGAGCGCCGCTCTGAGAGCGGTGACAACACACACATCCACATACATGTTTATCCGTACAAATCGCGTGCTGTGGTGTTGATGGATATTCAACATTTGAAAGCAAATTTATATGCCTTGGTGTAGCTGAGTGCGCAAAGATGCTTGCCACAAGTTGTTGATATCCGGAGATGGTCGGGTTCGAATTCCGCTGCAGGCAACATGCAAATGGATTTTTTTTTTTCAGTTTTGGTCTTGATTATTCACTTCACGGATGCTTTTTCAGTACGAACGCGGTCATTTTAATATGCGCGTAATTGAATTGAATACTTACCAATATACAATACTTTCGTTGACGTTTATAGTAAGATCAATTACGTTTCTATTTGATTATAATATTTTTTTCCCGCAGTGTAGGACAGGTATATTAATGTTAAACTCAGTGCTGGCAGTCTTTCATTATACAATTTGAGGTTGTATTGTGATTGATCAGACTGTTCCGCGGTCGGCTGGGGAATTGATGAAACTAAGTTTTTCTGAAAGCCTGGATTGTATATGGAAATTTATTTCTTAGTTTTCCCCGCCTTGTGATTTTAAGCGTTTTTTTTTAATACAATTTGGTGGTCGCAGAGCCTTAATCAAATCAATTAAAAGTGCTTAAAATTCAAATATTTATACCATTAAAAGACCTTTATGGAAATAGTCGGGCGCGAGAAATCTGAATCTGATGTTTATTTTTTACCAAAAAGCATTATTTTTACCAAAAACGCGGCTGCTGCGCTCACTTTGGTGCAAATAAACATGAAGAAACATTGTTTAAAAATATTGCTGAGAAGCATTGTTTCCACTTTTCCTTCATGTTCCTTCCATATTTTTTTTTTACATTAAAACCCACCATAGTGGCCCTTTTTGCTAAAAATAAGTTGCGAATTCCGATTCTTCGGGCCCCAAGACCCACAAAAGGGTCTTTTGATTGTATAAATACTTGCATTTTAATCACTTTATGCTTGAAATACAATACCGGCGAACGGCAAACTTCGCCGAATTGGGCGATGCTGTCGTTCACCGTTCGCCCAACTATTTCGCCTACTTAAACAGAATTAGAGCGGTAGCGAAAACAGCTGATCCCATTTGGTCGCCTTTATAATTTGGGTGACCATATTTAGAAAAAACTAAACCATATTTAGAAATGAGGAAATGATAACAAATATAAATGTAAAACAAAGAAAGATTATTATAAATAATTTGTTTCAAGCCAGATTTAACGAATCCACAACTATATTTTTCAAACAACAAAAAAAAAATCGTGTTTAGGTTGTTTTCTTTTTAAACTTTGAAAGCACAAAACAAATACGGCCACCTTTGGCACGCACAGCTGTCATCGCCCAGCAGAGCGATAGAAATAAATCTATCGCCATGAAACGCCGCCAAGCGAACTTCGCATTTCGCTTTGGCTGTGTTCAATTTCATATGCTTGCGGGTGTTCTAATTTTGACAGCGCGAATTTCGCTGTGGTGAGTTCGCCGTTCGCCGGCATTGTATTTCAGCTATTAAGTGATTTAAATGCGGCTCTGCGAACACCAACTTGTATTAAAAAAACCGCTTAAAATCGTAAAGCAGGGAAATCTGACTTTTCTATATACAATCCAGGCTTTCAGAAAAACTTGGTTTCATCAATTCCCCAGCCGACCGCGGAACAGTGTGATCAATCAAAATACAACCTCAAATTTTATAATGAAATACTGCCAACACTAAGGTTAACATTAATATGTATACCTGTGCTTGTGACATGTGCATGTGATATTGATAATATATTGATGAGTTTTTATAAATTTTTAAGCCAACAAAATAAAATAAAAGTAATAGAAATTAAATTTTTTTATCTTGATTGTTTTTCTAAGTAATGCGATATGGGGATCAACGAAAATATGAAAACTAGTTTGTTTAGATCATAAAATTTCATAAAGTAATTAACTATATAAGTTTTGCTTCTCAAAAAGTTGTTTAATTAGTTTTGAAAAGTAAATCAAAATATAAATTTTAGAAAAAATTCACTTTTATTAGCTCTAAAAATACGGATTTTGTTTTTTAAATTTGATGTAGATTCTTTGTAGAGAATTTCATTCTTTACAAAACTACATTCAGGTGTTTCTTTTATTTGTTACATTTAATTGTTTATACAAAATAAAGTTGCGGCCGGTGTTGTCACAAAAAAATTACCAAATTCTTAAAAAAAACAAATGAAAAAGCCTCAAAATCCGAACAAATTACTAAAAATTTTCTTATTACAGATATGTTTATTGTCTACTACTATTTACAGGTAGTTAGTATACAAATTAATTACATTCTCCAATGGGTACATTTGTTCTTGCGGCTCAAACAAAGTATGACTGTTTTTTTTATGCCTTGCTTTGTATATAATATTGCTGCAACTATATCAGTGCTTAATCTGGTCCTCAAGCCAGTCCTACACATTTTTAAACTACTAAATGTACGTTCTACTAAAGCATTAGAAAAGGGCTATATTAGTAATGCAGATATAATTTTTTTTAATTGTGAAACTTATATAAACCTGAAGAATACTTTAATTCAAAAACTTTTTTCCTATAATTTTCTGGATCTAATGAAGAATCAATCAGCCCTGTTCTGCATTTCGACTCGAATCGAAATTTTCTCCGTTTGGCAACTTTGGTATTCTGCGTTCCGTTTCCTTTCGATCAATCTTCGAAATTTACGATTATGCCTATTCTACATTTCGATCTTAGTTCCGTTATTCTAAGTTGCAAATTTGTTGACGGAGAATGTTTCGATTGTTATTTTCGTGGGTTTAAATAATAAAATTTAATAAAAAAGGAACAGTCCAGCGCCTTCGTCTTGGTCTGCAGGCTGTATCGGAGATACAGCCGCTATATTTAAACGTAGAATACGTGGTATGGTTAAGAGCATATCCAAGTCAAAAACGAAATCACACACTAAGAAAAACCAACAAAATATCGATTATATCGATAAGTCCCCAGAATCCCTAAAATCCCGAAATAGTTCCGAGATTGAGTCTCTGTGCCTTTATCTACATCCTTTTCTCTACAACTACCTTTATTTTAATCTTTCTTCCTCTATCTTAATCTATACTTTTATCGGTATCCTCATCCGCATCTTTTTCTTTATATTTATCTTTGTTTTTATTTTTATGTTTATCATATTCTTCATATACATATTCCCCTTCACCTTTGCACTTATACATATAAGTAAAGTGTTTAAATTTACCTTGGTCTTCATGTTTGCCTTTATCTTTACTCAACTTTGTTTTTGTGTTTATTTTTACCTTGGCCTTTATCCTTTTCTTTATCTATGTACGTCCTCACCTTTACTTTTATTCTTGGATTGGACTTTTTCTAAATGTTGTTTCTTAGTTCTCGTGCAATAAGCGTTTTTGTGAAGCTCTAAAAATTACAACTACAACATTTGAACATAGCCCCCATACCTTAAGGTAAGACGTATTCTACGTCAAAAATTAAGTAAAATATACTGTGCATGATTGTAAGTCATCATAAATGAATTTTCTCGATGTCTGTGTTTTCGCAGCGGTAATACGGGCAATACGAAAAATTGGCTCAAATATTAGAAACCAAAAGGGATATTGCGCGAGGTTTTCAAAAAGGAAGCACAGGCGTTTTTGTTTTCATTACCTATAAATAAGACTGTGAAATGCACTGAATAAAATTTATTCTTTGTATATAAAATTAATAGAAGTATGTACATACATACATAAAATGTGAAGTTACATAAAAAAGAAGCTTTTATTATTGCACTCGTTTTTACTAACTTTTTAAAAAGAGGTGCGTATGTTGTCGAATTCGAATTTGCTATGGAGCTTTGTTCTTCCCCTCCTCCTGCCGGCTTTCAAAATGGAATTCATTTGCGTTCAAATCTTCCACTCTGTAGTAAATGCAAATGTTGTGGAGTGCTCAAATAACGATGAGTAATACAGTTCATGATGAATTTGGGACTCTTCACTCATCTGAGAAAGATCAAAAATGTCCCTGAATCTCCGCCTTTCAATTTCCGCATCAGCAATCTGGGACTCGTTCTCCTCTTCAAGCAATAACGCCGCGGCTATGGATTTCAGTTTTGTAATTATGTTTCCACTTAAATAAAGCACAAACGAAATTTTATTTTTAAATTACAATGATGTTAGATGTATGTAGTTATTTTAAAATATTTACAAACTTTAATTTCATAAGCTGCCATGATGCAATAATGAAAGGTGTTATACGTTGGCAACTTCTCGCTCTAATCCGCCATCTTGAGCTACCTTAGGAGAAACTGTGTTGTTTCTTTGCTAATTTCACTGAACATTTCCCAAAATATTAGAAAAAAATTCTAAACAAGCTACATTGATTCAATTTTCGTTGTTCGTTTTGTTCTTATTCGCTGACATTTGTTTTCTAATTGCTTGAAATTTGGTAAGTATTGTAATAAAACCGAATTATTTTACAAATTAATTATAATTTTGCATTTATTAGGTAATTTCCTTAGTGTTTTCCTGGCCGACCTGTGCTGGTATTGTAATTAAGAGCTAATACACGTAAGTTACAACATATTATTTTGACTTCATTGATGAACCATTCCATTTGCAGCATTCTCTGGTGAGCTGCAGCTGCGGCCGAATTTGATTGTGTGCATCATCCTGCAGATATTTTGAAGTCAGTTGGAACCAGCTCGTTGTTATTTCAAAACCTAATGAACCATTTATTCGCAGATTTTGTGGACGCTTCTGCTGTGCTGCGTTCCTGCTCCGCCCGTGTTTTACAGTGTTGCGTCCCTGTTGCGCCTTTGCATTAGTGTGTGCGTTGTGCTTTAGACACGTTGAAATAAGTTGAAACCAGGTTTTTGTTTGTTAAAAACCTAAAAAGCCATTCATTTGCAGATTGTTTGTATACTTCTGCTGTGCTGCGTTTCTGATTCACCAGTGTATTAGATTGCAGCGTTCCTGTTAATATAAACATCGTCGTTTAAGTACAAAACCGCGTAACTGACATTTGCTGCTAAAAATTGGATTTGCTCACACAAGTTCTTGGCTCAATCCTTATCCATTCTTCCTGAAACATACTAGCCAAAAATGCGATCAGTGTTGCCGCGCCGTCTCAAGAAAATGTATCCCTGACCAAGCCAAAAATGTATCCAAATGTATCAAATTTTTTTTGTTACATATACATCTCATAATTTGTAAGAAAACCAAACATTTTCATGAAAAAGACATAATTTAACCCATCCTAAGGACTTGGAATACATGTGCATAAAATCAAGCATTTGTAATAGCATTTGCATAAGTATTTTGCAAAGTAAATATAATAAGTAGCAAGTACACTCTAAAAAGAGCATGTAAAACTACTACTGAAAAGTATCTATTTTTCCTCAAGCATCTGTATAAATATACGTTTAAGATGTTCAGTATTTGATTTTGAACTTGGGATCTTTAAAATATACACATAAATACACACATATAGAATGTTTAAAATTGCAAAAATTTTCAAACTACAAATACATTTGAGTAGTCTACTTGCAAAGTGCGCTGTGTAAAATTTTTTCGATTCTTAGTTTTTGGCGGATTACGTACCAGTAGTAGTTTCATGTCCACTAACAACAGAGTGCAAAATCTTTTTATATTCTGAAAAAAATAGCATCAAATGTTAAGTCTTCTTCCAAAAGTCGCTATCATACTTATTTATGAACTTTCAAAAGTATCAATCTTCTGATGAACTTAGAAAGCTGCTTTAGGTCGTATAGACTGTTAATGTTATCTTATGACATGTTATGTTATGTTACAATTTTATAAGGCTCCTATTTATCCAGATTTTCAGGTAATAATAAAAAAGATTCAATTTAAATGTTACTTGTTGTCGTAGGCACTTTTTCAAATTTATGGCTTTCTATTATAAAATCACATAACGCTGTTTGCAAGTGGACTACTCATTTCCTACTAATAATAAACATTACTTTATTTAAACATTTTATGTGTAATTTTGCTCTTGCGACAAATTTGGTATGTAAGAGTAAACAGGCAATGATTAATTTTATTACACGGCGTGCGAATTTGCACACATTAAAAGAGGAAACTGGTTACCTCTCTTAATATGCGCAAATAAATACAAATTTTTTAGTGTATTTAAAGTCTTTTCAGTAAAATTCATAAAAGTCTCTTTAAATAAATCAAATTTAGTTTTTTGAACTGCATTGAAATCTTCTTTCTTTTTAAATTAACAAATTAAAATATGTGATATGAAAGATATTACTACAGAAAGAGTATAATTTACTTTATATATGTATATCGTCGTTTAAAGTACAAAACCGCGTATCGTCATTCTGCAAAACCGCGTAACTGACATTTGCTGCCAAAAATTGGATTTGCTCACACAAGCTCAATCCTTATCCATTCGTCCTGAAATATACTAGCCAGAAATGCGATTGCTTTATAAAAAAGAGAACCATTTTGAAATATGAGTGTTTTTACTCTCTAGAAAATAATTTATGCAACGTCACATACGCGGTTTTGCATTTTGTTGATACGCGGTTTTGTACTTTAAACGACGATATGTATATTGCTTATTGCTTAAAGCATCCTTTTAAGCTAATTAAAGCAATTGCGCTTATACCTATTTTGGTGAGATCTCTTCATATGTTCATTGCTTCGTTCACAAAAAATAAAATGCTTTAATTTCACGCTTAATAGCGATTCTGTATACGTTCAGAAAACGTAATGCTTTCTACCATCTGTAATGAAAATCGATTTTTGAACGAAAAAAACTTTATAGGAAATATAAAATTTTGGCCTATTTAAAAAAGTATCCACATTTATACTGACCGGAAAAAATAAGTATCCCGCAAAAATTCGATTAAAAATGTATCCAATTGGATCTATTTAGATCCAAACGGCATCCCTGAATGCGATTGCTTTTAGAAAAAAGATAACCATTTTGAAATATGAGTGTTTTCACTCTCTAGAAAATAATTTATGCAACCTCGCTGGGTTTGCATTATCTTGATACACGGTTTTGCATTTTATTGATACACGGTTTTGTACTTTAAACGACGATATGTAGATGTATGTACTAGAGCTCTCGATTTTGTTCGCACATTTTGAAACAGCCCGGGTATATGAGCAGCGAGTATTCGCACACTTGTTCAATGCTCATTACTCGAAAATTTTCGAGCATGAGCTCGAGCAATTCGAGTTTTTTCGAGTAATTTGAACAATGTTTTTTTTATTATATTGACATTTTTTGTAGAAACTTTTAAAATTTTTCAATTATTGATATATAATGCAAGGGTTGTTACATTGATATTTAATAATATAATTTATTTAACATGAATTAGAAAGCAGCTGCTGACAAATACAATTTACAAATTTTCTTTTGTTTATGAAATTGTTCAAAAACTCGAAAATTTTTAACAAACATTTGAGCAGTTGAGCAATGAACGAGTTTCGAGCGAGTATCGAGCTACTCGCATTGCTCGATACCCGGGTATCTAGAGCTCTAGTATGTACATATATATCACATATATTGACTTAGATATGTACAGACAATTAATGTGTATATAATTTTTTTATGTTGAAACTAGATATGTATATAGTATGTTATTAATATTATTCGGTTCAAAAAAGTCCTATCTCCATATATGTAATACTTCTATATTGGCAGCAAGCTAACTTCTCAATGTGTAAGCATTCCGAAATCAAAGCGAGACAGTCTAGTACCGTTTTTA
>NW_016159881.1:44461-59806 GCF_001687245.7 Rhagoletis zephyria | reverse complement strand
TCAATGTATTGTGTACTTGAGTGCCGTTTTTGTATATGTGTTGTGTACATGTTTATTTATAAACGTATGTGTTCCTTTTATTTCGCACGTGTTTATTGATATATCTGTACTGTAGTGTTTTCGGACGGCACTAGCTAGCTCTTACTGCCAATATTGGAGTATTACATATATGCCTATCTCAAATGAAAATACTTTGAAAATGTGCTCAGATAGGGCGTTTTTGGATCGCCAGCTGAGATAGGGTGTTTTTGAACCGCGTTCTGAGATAGGGCATTTTTCAATCAAATTCTAAAATAGGACGTTTTCCAGCCAAATTTTGAAATAGGGCGTTGAAAATTTTTCTGATATCGAGTGTTTTCGACCTGGCTGACGAGATAAGTCGATATTCCACTCAGCCATCGATAAATAGTCGCATTTATCGGTATATGGAAGACGATTCAACACGATTTGTTTTTATATCGATTCTAAAAAATCAACGGTAATTTTTAGCCACTTCAAACTTGCATATAATAAGACTAAAATTGAAGGGGCTATAAAACTGAGTGCTCAAAAAAATTCTAAGACTTCTGAGAAAAAAATGTGAATTTTGGGTGAAAATTTGTTGTATTTTTTGTAGTTTTCTACGAAGTTTTAAAATTGGGTTTTTATGGGTTTTGTTAGAAATTGAACTTTATTTTTATTGTAAATTCTTAGAAATAAATTAACATGAGAGGGAAATAATATCACTTTGAAATAGGGTTGCTATTGATATGATCGATACTGTATGTATATAATAAATTTTGTACAATTAAAAATCAAAGTGGATTTACTAAAATGAACGCAACGTATTAATTATAAATTCTGAAATATATTGTTAATTTCAAAAACAAATAAATAATTTGGATGTACGTGAACTTGGGTAATGTATAATTGTTTATATGATTCCTCAAAGTATCCCTGATATAACACTGTGGAACACAACAAAACTTTAGTGTGAATATATCAGGTTTGATAGCTGAACGCAACGTATTAATTATAAATTCTGAAATATATTGTTAATTTCAAAAACAAATAAATAATTTGGATGTACGTGAACTTGGGTAATGTATAATTGTTTATATGATTCCTCAAAGTATCCCTTATATAACACTGTGGAACACAACAAAACCTTNTATATATACCTATTCAGATAATCGGAACGCTGTTGAGAAGGCATAAAATTTAGTACTTTTTCAACTAAAGGACTTTTTTTCTTCCCGTTTTTCTTGTACTTCCAAAATACAATATTGACCTAAGGTAGTTCGATTTCGAGCTGTCACAACGTACAACACCTTTCATTATTGCATCATGATAAGCTGCTATAGTTTGGTGGCAAATATTTCTTTTGTTTTGTTTCGATTTCACACATTCCTAGGCAAACAGCTGATTTCGAAAGATGGTTTCTCTCTTCCTCTTCCTCTTTCGATTCGATCGTAACGCAGAATACCTAAGTTCGATTCTTGCGGAGCGGAATGCGGGAACGTAATCGAAATGCAGAATAGGGCTGAATATGAATATTCTTATGATCAAACAATGCGTGTTCTCTCCATTCGAGATCGAGGTTTTGCAAGCTCAAAATAAGTTGAAAATATAACGTTGGAACAAAAAAAAATATCGATAACGTTTTGAATATTTAGCAGCGAATGCAGATGTGCTTAAGAGCGAAAAACACCACACAAGAGGCTTGACAAACCAAGCGAAATATCCCTATTTATGTTGTATAGGGGTTTTTGAAGGTTTGACAAGCCGTTTGAGGGAAATGTGAACGAAAATTAAAATTTTTTGACAAGCCGCTCGTGTGGTGTATTTCGCTCCTTGTAAAACTTCGGAAAGCTTTTTGTTCAAAAATTTGCAGAGCGATTAGAAACTCTGTTGTGTAAAACATGGTTGCATTTGTTATCTGCAAATATATCGAGGGAAAATCCTTCAAAAATTCCATAAAATAAAAATCCTCAAAAAATACTCAAGCGCACCCGAAATTCCTCACGTTTTGAGGAATTACTCACAAATTGTTGCGAGCGCTAACTAAAAAATGAAGATAGAGGGCTATTTTTTTGTAACCGACAACGAAATTTTGATATGAGACTGAAAGAAAGAAAAAACATTCGTTTTATTTGACACAGTCTAATGAACATACATATGTATAGTCTAACAGCTGGCTACGTATCGTCGCTCCCAACGAAGAGTAGCACATCTCAAATTACCGTGGAAGATTAGCACGTTTCACTATTCGCGTCGAAGACTAGCACATTTCATTATTCGCGTCGAAAAGTAGCACATTTCAGATTCTCGCGTGGAAGACTAGGACATTTCACTATTCGCGTGGAAGAGTAGCACATTTCGTTATTTGCGTGGAAGACTAGCACATCTCAGATTTTTGCGTGGAAGACCAGCACATTTCATTATTTGCGTGGAAGACTACTACATTTCAGATGTTTGCGTGGAAGACTAGCACATTTCAGATTTTCGCTTGGAAGAGTAGCACATTTCAGAATGTCAAGCCGCGAAAACTTGCACATCTCCGGCTTAAAGTAAATCATAAAAGCATAATATATATTGAAAAGTCAATCGTTTATTCTATATTTCTATAATTGCATTATAAAAATCATGAAAATCAGAGGGTATATACCGTTTACTAATCATTTGTTGAATATCTTCCACTTTTCTTTGTTTTTAAAGGTATTTTTCCCTTATAAGCTTTAGGCAATTCACAGTGTTTCATGGTTGACCATTGAACATTTTTTTCATTCACCCTCATTGCGAGAGTCGTGTCGAATGCAAGTCGTTTTTCGAGAGTCGAATCGTATCGAAAATTTCACGTCATTGCGTAAAATTTCCACTCGACTAGTGTATTAAAACGGAAAAACTTGGCAGCAGTGTATAGTTTTCGACAAATTTCGTCGTTTACTTTTTTCAGCACGACAGCTTGTTTATGAAGTGATAAAGTGCAAAAGTTAACTAAAAATTACTACCCAGTACCAAATTTAATAAAATATGAATAGCATAGAAATATTTTACAGCACATCAGAAGATGAGGATCAAATGCAGGAGTTGATAAAATTGCGAAGACACTGGACCAGCAATTAGATATATATGATTTGCCAGATGTGGCGTAATTTTTTCTGAAAGTGCATATGTACATCTGCGAGTGTTTATATGTTGTTTAACATTTCAGGTTTGTGCGAAATTTCAGTCTTTCGAAGCGAGCATTTCAGTTAGTACTAAAAGAAATTTCATTACCAGACGCAATTCGTGCACTGCTGTGCAATCAGCCATAAAATTAGCTGCCACTTTGAACGTTTTGGCCAAGGGCAGCTACCAGCATCGAGCTGGAAACCAGTTTAATCTAGGCCTCGCTCAACCAACCGTCAGTCTCATCATTAAAGAGTTGATACCTTTAATGGAGGAGAAACTTTGCTGCAAGTGGATAAAAATGCCAGACAAGGACGAAAAATTGCAAATAAGAGAGCATTTTTATACAAAGTTTCGTCTCCCTGGCGTAATAGGATGTGTTGATGGAACGCACATAGCAATAAGAACTCCAAGTGCTGAAGAACGCCCTCAATTCTACAACAGGAAGGGTTTTTATAGTTTAAACACAATGGTGGTAAGTGGCATTAAACATTTCTATCCTACCTAATTTTTTTCACTAAAGGTATGTGATCACAAAATGTGAATTAGGAGCATAGACCCGAGATATCCTGGATCATCTCATGACTCACTCATTTGGAGATCAAGTGACATAAGGTCATATTTACAAGCCCAATATAATAACGAAGAGCACAACACTTGGTTATTAGGTATTTTAAAGCTTCAATTTGTTTTAATAAACTGCAACATCTTTATTTAAGGAGATGCTGGTTACCCATTAGAGCCGTTTTTGATAACTCCATATAGAAGTGCAGAAGAAGGTACACACCAAAGTACATTCAATAAGTGTCATTCAAGGGCTCGAAACGTTGTTGAGAGAACTATTGGTGTGATGAAAAATCGTTTCCGTTGCCTCTTAAGCTCTCAGCGATTAATGTACGATTTTAATAAGGCAAAATCGATTATAAATATATGTGCAGCTTTGCACAATATTTGTATACATTTAGGAGAAGTTGCACAGGAGACGACCACAAATGAAGATAGTGAAGAAACAAGTATAGACACGACGTCACTGCCACCTGAGACAGCTGCAAACATTAGAAATTCATTGATGAACACTCTGATTAATTAAAACCTATTTATGTTTAGCAATTCAGTATTTTGTTTATTCATAAAGTGTAAAATAAAAGTGTTCATTCAAAACTACTCTTAAGACTACTCTTTTAATTATTTCTTTCCAAAATATTTAACTTTTTTTGTTGTATTTTTAGTTTTTCCTGTTTAAGGAGTATCTTTTCTTTCCTTTGCTGCTTTTTGATTTTGCGTTGAATTTCATTTTGCTCCAGTTCTTTTTTATAAAGTAGATGGCGTTCCTCCTCTAATTTGAATCGCTTTCTTTCGTAGCGCTCTGTTTCTTTCAAATGGCCTTCTATGCCTTTAAGTGAGAATTTTACATTTTCATACAAATTACTCTGTACCAGTTTGCTTTTGAAGTAACACTTCCCGGTTCGGCGCCGAAGATGTTTTCTTTTGGGTTAGTCTTTCTTTGTTCGGTGTCGGGGGTGTTTTCCTTGAGTTTATTCTTGAGAGTGGAATATGTTGTAAACCTTACCTAAGTAAAATGAACTCTGTACCATTTAATTTTAATTAATAATCTGGTAACATCATTATATTAATTCATCTATGTTATCCTATTATCTTCATACTTAAAATAAAGTAGTCTTGTGGAATCTTTCAAGTGGCGACAAGGAAAAATTCGCAATTCAGGCTCGTGCGCGCGATATTCGTACATTAAATAGAATACAAAATTTTGCTCGTGCGCGCGATTTTTTTTGCTACGGTATTGATCAAATTCCCATATTGCCGGGATGCCGAATGAAAGTGAAGTACTACAAAAGCTAATATTGGAGCAAAGGGAATTCACCCAAAAGTTGCTTCAGCAGCAAAACCAATGGGTGCAAGGGATCCTCGAAAGGCAAGTGAGTGGTGCTAGCGGGGATGCGGTGACGACTGTGCCAGCCTTTCATAGCTTTGCAAAAGACGTCCAAATATGGGAGTCGTACTTGCAACAGCTAAATCAACATTTTAGTGCGTACAACGTGGTTTCTGCCGAGAAGCAGAAAGCGTTTTTTTAGCGTGGATCGGAACGGAAATATTTGAACTCCTCAAGAATTTGTTTGGAAGCGAACAGTTGCATGAGCAATCGTTCTCAAATTTAACGGGCAAGTTAACTGAACATTTTCAGTCCATAGTCGCAGCGCGATACGATTTTTTCAAGAGAGAGATGAAACCAAATCAAACATATAAAGAGTATGTAGCCTCGTGGACTCGTTAGAGAGTGTCAGTTTGTATGCCCCGCAGAAAACTGTTCCCATAATTTTGGTGACGAAATGATACGCGATCAAATCTTTACACATACTCCGCATGATACAGTCCGGGCTGCCTCCTTACAAAAACTGCAACCTAGCCTTGCAGATGTGTTACTTATTGCAGAATCATTCGAGGCCACAACAAAAACGGTGGCTGCAATAAAGTAACAAGTACGCGATAAAGAAATGTCAGTAAACGTAGTAAACGTTGGAGAGAAGAAAACATCGCAAAGAAGTGACAACAACGATTCGTCGAAATTGAAATCGTGCTCCGGTTGTGGTCGGTCACATACACGACAAAACTGCAAGCTCAAAAGTGCTGTGTGTAATAATTTCGGTAAAAAGGGCCACATTGCGCATGTTTGTATGTCGAAGAAACTATAAAAAGCTTTAAGGGAAGTAAAAAGCAAAACAAATACGAAAATAAAAGTAATCGCAGCGTTCACAACATTGACACAGTGTACAGTGTTACCGGACTGGTGAAGTTTGAACAAAATAAAAACTATATTGATTTGCAAATTTGTGGAAAAATTATTAAATTCCAAATGGATTCAGGCGCTACGATTTCGGTAGTTAATCTAAAAACATACAAAGACTTAGGAAGCCCGAAACTCAGGGCATCTACGAGATTACTTTTCGGCTTCGGTAAGAAGCGTATTCCATTGCTGGGTGAGCTGTATACGTAAGTGAAGTGTGGCGACAAAGAAAAGTATGTCGAAATTGTAGTAGCCAACGTTGACTGTGGGGAGAACCTTTTCGGGTTCGACTTGTTCAAACAATTTGGATTCGAAATCCAGCAAATTTCAAGCGGAAATAGAAGTAGACCAAGTGGAAAAGGTTTGTACAAAATACAAAGAACTTTTCGAGCCAGCACTTGGCACGATTAAAGACTTTAAAGCGAGTGTCTATTTAAAGGCAAATGCAAAGCCGAAGTTTTGTAAAAGCCGGCAAATTCCATTTTCGCAAATGCCGCAGTTTAAGAAGGAAGGACTTACCAATGCGGGCATTTGGAAACCGATTAAATTCTCAAACTGGGCATCTCCTATAGTCCTAGCGCAAAAAGCAGATGGGTCTATACGAATTTGTGGGGATTTCAAGCAAGTAGTTAACGCGCAAATCGATATCGAGCGGTTCCCGTTGCCAACACGGGAAGCCTTGTTTCATGCTATTCGCCACGGTAAGCAATTTTCGAAAATTGACCTTAAGGACGCGTATCTTCAGATGGAACTCGACGATGACTCGAAAACCATAATGGTTGTCAACACGCCGCTGGGCCTATTCCAATATCAGCGCCTACCCTATGGAATAGCTAGCGCCCCAGTAATTTTCCAGAAATACCTAGAACAACTTCTCAGTGGTATTTAGGGATGTGGTAATTATCTGGACGACATCATAATAACCGCGTCAACCTTCGATGAACACATACAGCGCCTCGAGTTTGTACTACAAATTCTGCAAAACAGTGGCATCAAGTGCAAAAAAGAAAAGTGCTCGTTCCTGCAAGATACAATTGAATATCTTGGGCGCCAAGTGAGTGCTAAGGGCATACTACCCGACGGAAGTGGTCTGATAGCGGTAAGAGACCTTAAACCGCCAAGGGATCTCAAACAGGTGGAAGCGTTTATGGGTAAGATAAACTATTACTATAATTTTATATCCAATTACTCTCAGCTGGCGGCCCCAATAAACATGCTGCGCCGTAAAAAGGTTAGTTTTAGTTTGGGACCAGCGCAACAGAAGGCATTCTTAGCGCTTAAATCACACATACTCAACGCAGCACAACTAGCGCATTTCGATGACTAGTTACCATTGGTTCTTGCCACAGATGCTTCTTCTTACGGAATCGGTGCAGTGCTTTCGCATACGTATCCCAATGGTAGTGAAAGGCCCATTGCCTTTGCTTCCAAAACTCTCGACAAGCATCAAGTGCGATATAGCCAGATAGAGAAAGAGGGCTTATCGATCATATTCGGGGTGAAGCGCTTCCACCAATACCTGTACGGGAGATCATTCACACTTATTACGGACCACAAACCCCTCGTAAATATTTTCAATCCTAGCTGCCAGCTACCTTTGATGATGTCACACCGCTTTAAATGCTGGGCAATAACGCTTATGGCTTACCAGTACAAAGTCAAGTATCGCAAGACGTCAGACCATGGTAACGCGGATGCCTTATCGCGCCTACCAATAGGAACAGATGAATAATTCGACCAACAAGAAGCATGCTACAATGTGTGCCAAATAAAATACCCAATAAATACAAAAACTATTGAAAAACATGCAAAAAATGACGAAATCCTTCAACAAGCTCGCCATTTCGTCGAAGAGGGGTTGCCTGAGAAGTTACTTCCAAAAGACGCTCACCTTCGTCCGTTTTTCAACAGGAAATATGCCTTGACTATAACTAACGATATCCTTTGCCTCCAGACGGAGTATACACGCATCGTTATCCCGGGTTCGTTAAAAGGACGAATACTTCAATTACTCCATGATGGTCATTGGGGAAGTTCCAGGATGAGGCAGTTAGCCAGACAACGCGTATGGTGGGTCGATATAGATAAGGACATTGCTACGGTTGCAGACAAACGTGATGTATGCAAAATTGTCAATCCCACCTTAGCTAAAGAATATGTCAGTTGGCCCGACCCAAAACACCCGTGGGAGAGGGTGCATATCGATTTTGCAGGTCCAGTATTCAACCCGATGTGGCTCATTTGCGTTGATGCCTTCTCCAAATTCCCCTACATTTCCCTGATGACTACAACAACGACAGCTGCTACAATATCTGCGCTAGCTACAATTTTCACCATCGAAGGCATCCCAAAAACACTTGTTAGTGACAACGGGCCGCAGCTTACGTCAGAGGAGTTCAACGTTTTCTGCACCCATCAAGGTATAAAACATATTACGAGCGCTCCATTTCACCCTGCCTCAAATGGACTCGCAGAAAGGTTTGTCATAACTTTTAAAACGGCTGTCAAGAAAAATATCGGCGACGGCTTACAACTACATGTGGCTGTGAGGAAGTACTTATCTACATATCGTTTTATGCCAAATGACGAGGGTAAATCGCCGGCAGAACTTTTGCATGGAAGACCGGTTCGCACGTTACTGAGCCAGGTTTTCGAATCACCGAAGGCAAGACTGAATCCGCCAGCTCCGAACAGTCCCAAGTTCATCGTAAATCAAACCGTATTCGCTCGTAACTATGCGAGAGAGGAAAAGTGGCTAAAAGCCGTAATTGTGCGACAACTCGCTAATACGGTTTATGTAGTCAACACAGCCGTCGGTTACCTTAAACGCCATGCAAACCAGCTGAAGCCACGGAACTCATCTGATGCCGAATCCTTTGTACCGTGGATTCCACCAACCAATGTATCTTCATCAATTCAACAGCAGCCATCCTCAACGGAAGCAGAATCACAGCAGCCAACGCAAATGCATAACTCGTCCAAAGAGGGTATACCAGTTCGCAGGGGTGCGCGTACTCGCCTGGCGGTCGATCGCTATGCAGCGCCAGATTTCCGGAAATAACCTATGCTATAGTATACTTTTAAAGTACATGTAATCAAGATTTTCTTCATGGTGGAGAAGTGTTGTAAACCTTACCTAAGTACAATCAACTCTGTACCATTTAATTTTAATTAATAATCTGGCAACATGATTATATTAATTCTTCTATGTTATCTTATTATCTTCATACTTAAAATAAAGTAGTCTTGTGGAATATTTCAGAATATTCTCTCTATTTTCATCAGTCTCATAAATTATACTGTTGGAGATTATTTCTATAGGCTCTGAAGTACTACGGTCTACATTTGATAAAACTTGAGAGCTTGTGCGCGGTTGGTCATCTGGTGGTGTAAAACATAATACCCCTCCGTGGTTAATTTGTTTATTAAATTGAACCAAATTAGCCACAGACTCCTCTAGTGGAGAAAGAATACGCTGCGTAAAAATTCCACCTCCTGTAGCTCTTGATTCAGAAGCGTTATGGCGTAGCTTGCTTTTTACTGCATATTTTAAATCATGCCAAACCTATTTGATTTTTATTTGTTTGAAAAAATAAAGTAAGATAATGAGTAATATTCAGAGTTATTCCAACTTTATCATTTATAACCTTTTGCCAACCGCTTCCATCAGAACTGGGGGGCCAAAGCTGCAGCATTTGGTTGCAATTTTTTCCCACTCGGCTTTTACTTGGCTTTTGATTAGGTCTTTATTCCAATCCATAGCCAGTAAAGGTTTTTCTGATAAATATCCACCATTTCTCCAAATTGTTGTTTATTCGTCACTTTCATTTTAAAAATTGCGCAGTAATGGTCAAATAGAACGGTAATTGTAAAAATGGCGTTTATTTCTCGACGTTGCCGACCAAACACATGGGGCTCCTTCTGTTTCTGTCTTTTCTTTATAGATTGTACATCACAGAAATATTTAATCCCTCTTCTAAATACTGCTTTGTTATAGTTTCTCTGCAGTAATGGCTTTCCATTACTGGGAAAGATTTAATGTGGTTTCTTACTTCCTTCTTGGCTTCATCTGAGAGTTTATGTGGCCTGTTACTGTGCCTGCCTCTCTTGTCTTCTATATTTAATCCAGTAGTACCTGCTCTTTCTAATTTTTTCTTCGCTGTCCTGATCCATTGGTATGAGATATCTTCAACGTGAGGAGATTATTTAACAGATAGATAAGAAGAACGAATAAAAGGTAATCAATCAGACCATATTGAGAGTGTATTGTTGCAAGTAAAACGCAACATATTTTAGATGACTTGAAATTTTGATGGAATTTTATTTACAGTGTATATAAAATGAATTCAAGGTTGCCTGCCAATTCTTATGATCTTAAAGTACTGCCAGCACATGTTGAAAGTGCATGGCTGCAAGTATAAATGATAGAAAACACTTTGATATTACCCCCCTAGTTTGAAAGATTACTTTGAGAGGTTTTGAGGGTCATAAAAATTGTGGTCCTTGGTGAGTCCTAAAACAGCCATATTAAAGGAAAAATTTAATTTTTATTTTAAATTTAGGCTTGTAGGCAAGTATCAAGGAAACTTGGGATCGGTGTGGAGTTTTGTTATTGTATTTAAATGCATTATTACCAAACTTGCATTTAAAACTCAACGGCAAAAGACATGCAATTGATTATTGGCCTCTTAGTCTGTATGCAAAAATTACTCGCTTGCCATGGTGTATGAGTTATCTATCAACATCAACATTTTCTCCGGTTGAAAGAGAAATTTCAAGTCACTGTAATATTTTCTCATTATTAACTTATTTTTACGCTTGATAGGAAAAAAATGCAACGCTTTCTGAAATGTTTAATTTTATGAAGAGTAAAGTGGTCTTTAACTGGATACAAATTGAGTTATTTGAACATGGTACGTTAATGAGACATTCTATGGTAAAAGGATCTGAGAGAAATATACAACGCTCAAAATTATCTTTTTAATAATTTACTGAACTTTCACCGATATATCACAGTTTGGAATCCGGTAATAAATAAAAAAAATAATGAAGTAAACTCAGTTTTGGCTGTTTTTGCCCTCACCAATTACGCAGATTGTATGACCCTAAAATCCTCTCAATGTTAGCTTTCAAAGTGTTTTCTATCACTTATAATTGCAGCAATGCACTTTCAGTATGGGTTGCAGCACCTTATGACCATGAGAATGGGCTGGCAGTAGAAATTTCATCTATTTATAATATTACTAATGTGCTGTTAAAAGGACAACCCGTCTGAAGTATATTGACTTATGGTTACAACATATCTGGTGGTACTTTAAGACCATAAGAATGGGCAGGCAACCTTGTATACTGTAAATAAAACTTTATCAAAATTTCAAGTCATCTGAAGTATGTTGAGTAATCGGTTTTTAATGACATCTTTAATAGCTAAAAACGCATAATTAAGACCGCTAATTAGCAGCCAGCCCTCCAGATCTCGATTTATATATTAACAAGCTAAGCTCACAAAAAAATTCAATCGATCTGAAATATGATGAGTTTTTTGGTCATGAGCTCTCCTTCTAATATTTTCGGAAACATTTTAGGAAAAGAAAATTTATTTACCTAAGGTATTCAAGAACATCGTTTTACACAGTTTGTCTTTTGACGAAGGAAGCATGTAACTCCACTTTTTCTTCTTTTGCTCAGAGTCACTATCAGTTTCCATGTGTGATTCTTCACTATCTCTAGTTTCTTGAGTTTATGGTATCACCTAATTATTTAAACATTGCCATTGAGTTTCTTTGCTCTTTAAACTCCAAATGCGTGGAATGCGGCGATTCTGCTCTCGCTGCTTATCTTTTCACTGCATTTGATGCGACAGTCATTTGTACAACCCTGGCCCATTGTACGTTCTTTAATTGTTTTGTTTCTCCTTCCTTCTCCACTTTTCCCCGCAGCCCGTGCTTTGTTGCTTGGACATCAAGCCAAGTATTCTCCAATCTTCTCCTTTTTCATGTCAGGGGTTTTTTGCGGTAGATCCGCTTCCTCGTTTGTTTCACGCCAGAAGTACCAGTAGATGTTGAGCAAGTTGATGTTGTTCCAGTCTTTCCTTTAATCGCAGCTCTAGGTAATAAAGATGTTTCTCTGTCCGTATCCTGAATCTGTGTCCTAATCAAACCAATATCCTCAGATTCATATGATATGCCTGTAGAGGATGAGTCGTTCAAAGCTTTGCTAATGCCAGATTCGGGTCATCTTGATGGATAATTTGCTCATCGTGCGGTGGATCTTGTGCTCTATTTATATGGATAAAGGTCAGTTTATTTTGCAATCTACTACTAACACTATCATTCGAGGCATCATCCATTGCAGTGGAAAACATAGAAGCTTTAAAACATATTTTGGCTATCATTATTCTAGTTATGTAATGATGTGCAGCTTCGCCCCATGTGGTTACGTTATTGTAAATGGTAAGTCGGTCATCAAGAACTTAAAAGGTGGGTAACATATTAAATACAATTTTTTTTTGAATAAAAATAAAATCTCTGAGTATAAATTTATTTTAATCACCTTATTACTTGCTGAGGATCAACTTAGCTATTTACAATAATTATTTATTTTGAAGGTCCCATAAATAAAAAATTTTGCAAATACACTACGGAGATTGATGTAATCTTTTCTTCCCTCAAATTCTTTAAAGTTACATTCGACTTGCGTGGCCGCTGGCTTACTTGTATTCATGGCATAGGTTATGTCTGTTAATTTAGGGAATTTTTAAAAAGTTTGGCTCACTTCATTAATTGATTTACCTTAATAAAAATATTTTACTTACGTTCCTCTTCTGAATGAAAATCACCAATCAATTTGGCAAACACTTTACTAAAAAATTCAAAAAAACGAAATATGCTACCGAGGCGAAATCATAAAAGATAGTGTTATTAGAACCGCTGCTTTGAGTCTTTCTCGCCTTTGGCGATGATCAAATGAGCTGTTTGTTTATATTTTGTTTTCATTCGCCACACTTAAAACTAAAAACAAAATACATGTAATGTTGTTGTGTTTGGAGATTTTCAAATAAAGCAAACGTTTACTTTTCCTCCTACGCGTTTCGACGCATACTCGCGTCTTCCTCAGGGAATACGAACAACATATACATATGTACATACAAATGAACACATATTATTGATAACAAATAAGACAATACAAGACAATTTTAACTAATTACACTTTGGTATTAAATAATTAGTTTATCAGAAAACATTAGCGTGTCCCAATAATGTTTATTTTATGTTTGATGCTAAACTAATTGTTTGATATAAAAGTAAGTGTAATTAGTCAAAATTGTTTTGTATTGTCTTATTTGTTATTAATAATATATGTACATACATATGTCAGGAGACTGTCATATAGTCGCGTACTGGCCGCAACAAAATATTATTTTGTTCCCCCTCGGTATACATATGTATTTACCTATTTCCTTTCACTGAAACCGATAGGTGTGAAGCCAACCGACACTCAGGTGTAAATATGTATGTACATGCTTAAGTAGTAGGATGATCTCAAGTTGATCGAAACAGGTAGTTGTCGGTGGAGCGCCACCGCAAAGGAAAAAAGTCTTCATTAGGGTACCCCCCCCAAAACGGTGCCGACCTAAAGTAAGAATGTAGGAATGAGGGATGACACGAAACACAGTAGTAGGGGTGTCGCCTTTGTTCTCACATTGTTGTCCGCCATATGATGGCAATTGGGGCTCCAAGGTGTTGTTTGTGTGCGCCGTGGTGGCGACCGCTAAAGGGCCCAGTTCGCTTGTTGAATAATCGGGCCGGCACCAAGTTTTATTTTTTTTTAGGTGCTTCGTGTATTTCGACCAACCCTAGTGCTAGTATTACGTACATACTTGTAGATCCACTGTACATAACAGTTAGTGCCGTTCCTCACTAGCGACCTCCGTCACCACTGAGCCAGCCGACTGCTATTTTTTTTGTCACAAGAAATAATTATAGCATAAACATACATATTTATGTAACTTTTGTTTTTTTTACGGCTGATACAACCTTATATGAATCTGCCTTGCGTGCTACTCTTCCAAACAAAAATCTGAAATGGGCTAGTCTTCCACGCAAAAATCTGAAATGTGCTACTCTTCCATGCAAATAATGAAATGTGCTAGTTTTCCACGCAAAAATATTAAATGTGCTAGTCTTCCAAGCAAAAGTCCGAAATGTGCTACTCTTCCACGCAAATAATGCAATGTGCTAGTATTCCATGCGAATAGTGAAATGTGCTAGTCTTCGTAGGGACCGACGGTATAAACTGGTACACTGACGAGGTTTTGTCAAACGAACGAATGCTGCACGATTGGCAAAGGAACAACAGAACAAAACTGAAGTACAACCAAACTGAAGAAGAATCAAATTGAAGTAGAACAAAAATGCGGTAGAAATAGTTAAAGCTCATATAGTCTATACTAAATTTCCATTACTAATCTTAATATTTTGTCCAACCTGTTATATGAGAAACTGTGTTGGTGGTTATCTAAAAGTTAGCTTACCGTAAGAAACTTATTAACATGTAGGTTTAGATTCTTAAGTTACGGTTTTACGGAAATTGAGAGCGGTGAGAGAATCAGGCATGCTAGATTTTCGTTTTTATACTTTTCAACAATAAATGAACGCAAGCATATTTTTTTTGCATGCATTCTTTTTGATGTGGCAAATGTCAAACAGCTGAAAAAGAAAATACAAAAGTAAAATGCCTATCCCCGCTTCTAGCTTAAGTTGACGTGTTGAGTAATCATTAATGATTTCTTATGGTAAGTTGTATTAAGTCTAGACTAATTGAGCTCTTATGCTCTACTGCAGCAATGGTCAAATTTTTCAAATGGATGTGTGCACATAATTTTTTCATTTATAAAATTATTATTTTATGTAGGGCCGGATCGTGAACCCGATTTTGGGCGGGGAAATGAGAATCAAAAATTTTGTACGCCCACGTATGGTAGACGATAGGAAGAACGCCCGAAAATTCTACCAGAGGGTTAGGCGATTTACGGAAGGTTCCAAGACCGGGGCGAACTCCTGGCGACCTAGTGACCGATGTCCAGAATATACTTAAATTGTGGAGGAAGCACTTTTGCAACCTACTGAATTGTAACAGCGCTGAAAGTAGTGAAGAAGACGAACCCGAGTCCCCAGTCGATGATGATGGAGTAGCTGTCCCACCGCCTGACTATGACGAGGTACGAATAGCGATTACGCGGCTGAAAAACAACAAAGCTGCTGGAGCTGACGGCCTGCCAGCCGAGCTATTCAAGTACGGCGGCGAGGAGCTGATGAGGTGCATGCATCAGCTCGTATGCAGAATATGGTCAGATGAACGCATGCCCGACGACTGGAATTTAAGTGTGCTCT
>NW_016159881.1:32996-44451 GCF_001687245.7 Rhagoletis zephyria | reverse complement strand
CTTGTTTAAAATGCAACCGTGGACACTAGCTGGCAAAAAAACTTGCAAATTTGCGTTCGTACAGAAAATTGCAAGTTTCTCTACATGAGAGAGAATTTGGGAGCATTTTTTCTTACTATCTGACATTTTGAGTGATAGTTCTCGCTGGATTTTCGACGAACAAACCTATTGGCTTCCCTACAAGGCCTTCTCTGACTGACCGATTCTCAATACACTCAAATAGAAACCAATACACATAAAAAACGCTGTAAAAATTTCCCTTCGATTTTAAGGCAGTAAAATAACGACCTTAAGTTAACATCAACCGAGGCCATATGTTGGCAAGGGATGCAAAATCACAGTTACACAAAAGAACTGGTCAGATTTTTCAGAAATCCCTTCAATTCTGATGTAAAATATGATGCCAAAAGACTGCAGATCTCCAATTTAGATGACCGGTCATATGACCGGCAGATGTCTCGTAGGATTCCCAGAGAGTTTTGCTTTACATAGAAATTTGTGCTCTTTTATTTTCATTTTGACTCACTTCAGTGTTGGTTCCTTTAATTCAAGTTGGCATTCGGTTCTTGGAATTTAAATAAGTTCTCAGCAAAAAAGTTTGTTTAAAAAAATACATATCGCTAGCTTAGAAAGAAAAGTTGCTAAGTCCCATTTTAAAAATTTTACAGGAGAGGAAAAAATCTTCTTATAGCCATTTTCTTTAACTATTCGGAGGAGGATTCGATATTTATTAAAAGATGTCGTATTATTTTGGCCTTATCGGATTTATGGTGCTTCTTTTGGACTTAGCAAATTTTCCTTTTATCGCTTATGAAGAGGAAAAAATAAAACAAGTACCTTTATAATTTTCGAAACGATGCGTATTCAATTTCTTTAGCCTCCTATATCAAAATATGAGTTTTCATAAAAAGTGGACTTAGCAACTTTTCATTCTAAGCTAGCGATATGTGTACATAGTGCTTGAAAATATCAATTTTTCCCTTACCTTAAACTTTTGGGAGTGGGCAAAAATGATGTTTTTTAATTTAGGCAGAATTGANATATTTTTTGCGAATAAAACTTCACACTTAAAATTAAGACATTTATAACAAACATTTTATGAAGAAAATTCCTTTTTTGTTTAAAATAAAAATAAGCGAAATCGGCCCAATTTCATACAACCCTGCCTGACATGAAAATTTTCTCCACGATAGGGCTAGTAGCCATTTTTAACAGATTTTGGGTAACAGATTTGGGTCAAAAATGGAAACATATATACATATTTGAAATTTAAGAAAACAAGGCAAATAGCAAAATCGGCTAAAAATGGCTAATTTTTTTCTGCAAAACGGCTAACAAATCGGCTGCCGGCTAAATCGAAATTTCTTCGGCTGTTTGCTATCGCAACCGGCTAAATCTAGCCGGAAAATGGCTAAAATGGCAACACTGGCTCTGCCCAATCCACAAGAAAGGCGACCCCGCCATACGCGCCAACTACCGCGGAATCAGCCTTCTAAGCATAGGTTGTAATGCATTATCGAGTGTATTGTGCGAAAGACTGAAGCCCACCGTCAACGAACTGATTGGACCTAATCAGTGTGGCTTTAGGCCAGGAAAATCCACCACAGATCAGGTATTCACAATACGCCAAATCTTGGAAAAGACCCGCGAGAATAGGATCGACACACACCATCTATTTGTCGATTTCAAAGCCGCTTTCGACAGCACGAAGAGAAGTTGCCTTTATGCCGCGATGTCTGAATTTGGTATCCCCGCGAAACTAATACGGCTGTGTAAAATGACGTTGAGCAATACCACCAGCTCCGTCAGAATAGGGAAGGACCTCTCCGAGCCGTTTGATACCAAACGAGGTTTCAGACAAGGGGACCCCCTTTCGTGTGATTTCTTTAATCTTATGTTGGAGAAGATAATAAGAGCCGCAGAACTGAACCGCTCAGGCACAATACTTTATAAGAGCGTACAATTGCTGGCGTATGCCGACGACATCGATATTATCGGTAAAAACAAGGGCTACGTCTGTTCTGCCTTCTCGGGATTGGATAGAGAAGCAAAGCGAATGGGTCTGGTGGTGAACGAGGACAAAACGAAGTATCTTCTGTCATCTCACACAAACAGTCAGAGCATACGCGTCTTGGCACCCACGTCACTGTTCACAGTTACAAGCAGAGCTGGGCGATAAGGATAACGATTGCTAAACGATTAGGATTGCAGTAATCCCAACAAGCTAAAAAAACAAGATTGCGATTACAGTAATCCTTCATCTAACGAACTTAGATTACGATTACAGTTATCGTGATTTAAAAAAGTTAAAACATACAAGTTTGAAAAAGTAGGTGACTTAATTTATTTAGGAACCAGCATAAACACCAATAACAATGTCAGCCTTGAAATCCAACGGAGAATCCCTCTTTTCCACAAGTGCTACTTTGGGCTGAGTACAAAGATCACACTTTATAAGTCACTCATCATGCCTGTGCTGGTGTATGGCGCGGAGGCATGGACAATGAAAGCATCTGATGAGGCGGCTCTTGGAGTTTTCGAGAGAAAGATTCTGCGAAAGATTTACGCGGTGATGGCGAATATCGCAGACGATTTAACGATGAGCTGTATGAGCTTTACAAGGATATAGACATAGTGCAGCGAATTAAAATTCAGCGGCTTGGCCATGTCATACGAATGGACAGAAACGCTCCTGCTCTGAAAAGATTCAACGCGGGACGCGATGCTGGTAACAGAGGAAGAGGAAGGCCTCCTCTGCGTTGGAAAGGCCAGGTGGAGAAGGACTTGGCTTCACTTGGCATTTCCAATTGGCGTCAGTTAGCACAGAAGAGAAATGACTGGCGTGCTGTTTTGGACTCGGCCAAAATCGCTTAGGCGCCAATAAAGAAGAAGAAGAAGAAGAAGAAGTACGATAGACATTTCATTTTATTTTATTATATATTGTTTATAAATGAATTACATTTTTATAAATCATATGTTTTCAGTCATACGTTTTTGAGAAAAATACACCGTAGTAATTTTAAAATTACATTTCTCGACTGAAAAATAAGATATTCGATGCAATATATAATGCATTTTTCAAATTGAGAAGTTGACATTTTTTTTTGAATTTCAAACAGTGGAATCGTGTTTCTCGTCTCAAAATCTATAACACTAGTATAATAAATAATATATACATTTTTTGTTTTGGAATAAATCCCGTGGAGTTTGCATGTTTTGCAGGAAATTTTCCCTATTTGCCACCACCCTTTCCACCCTTTCGCTGACGTCACATTATTATTTTTGAGCACTACTGATGAATATTAAATATTCATATTGTACCTATTTGCCTAAAAGTAGATACACGTACGTAAACAGTAGACATGTACTTTATGTTCATATATTTTTGATAGGGGACTACATCTTCCTTCTGTACCATAACAACTTTTGGACTTACATGAAACAATATTTTACTACGTTCCAAATGCACCTAAAATAATGTGATTTTACCGAGTGTACGTTCAAATTTAAGAAGCTGAAGAGTAGGTACAATTCATCCTAGTTTTACATCACTATTTCGCACCACTTGTTCGCTTCCTCCTCTTCTTATTCTAGATTATTCACTACACTCTCATTCTCATAATAATGTGACGTCACACCCAGTTGCTCTCAGCTCGATTGGCGCAATCTTGTGTTCTTGTATCATGCTTGGTTGTGAATTGCACTTAGGGATTTCGGAAAAGCATCGATGCGTCGAAAATTCGATGATTTGCTTTGATGCATGATAGTCGATGTACCGATGCATCGGTGTTTTTGAAAGTTGACATCTCATCCCAAATGCAATTTCAGTTTTCCAATCGTGAAAAAAGAGAAGTGACTGGCCAAAAAGTTGCATCAATTAATGGCAAATTATGTGCAAGTTTGCTAATTACATATTTTGTTGCGAAATATTAGTTATCTAAAAAATCCTATGCAAATCGATGAATCGATGAACGCCGTTCGATGTATCGAAAAATATCAATGTACATCAGTGATAATAAAGTTGCGACAATTGTCCTCTTTTGGTACAATTTGAAACCAAAAAGTACATTTACACCAAGATGCAGTAAAACAAAGGTGGCGCCTTCCGCGAACCACTAGTCCTCTCTTGTTCGATTTGACAGCATCCACCCTTTCGGTGATGTCACATTATTGTTTTTCGCACTAGTGATGAGTACTAAATTTTCATATTGGACCAATTTGTCGAAAAGTTGTACCTAAAAGTAGATATACGTACCCTGCAGGGAAAAATACTAGTTGTGAACTCGAATAATACCAGTTCGCTTTTCAGCTCAACCAGTTCGTGTTCTATCTTTTTTCCATGGTAGCAACTGGTATTTTTAACACGGCGATGTCCTACGAAATTTCAATTGTCCGGCTATGCACCTGCATATACCAGTTAAAATACCAGTTCGTACTAGTAAAACAAAATAGTAGTCCAATAGAATCCGAAAAAAATCAGTTTTAGACCAGTTAAAATATAAATAAAAACATCCAAGTTAACGTTTTAAAATATTTTATTTCATATAAAAATTGTATACAAAACTAGCTTTTTATTAAAATTTAGCGTTTGAATTAAAATGCTTAATCAAAGAAATGCAGTTTTATTTGGCAGCTCTATTCCTTCGGAAACCAACAAAACGAATAAAATAAATAGATATTGCTATAAAAATAAAAAATAAAATTCATTAGATACATACATGGTATCTTAAACAAGTGGTAATATATACTAAGAGTAAAAGAGTAAATAAAATTCTTATATAACGATTTGGTTAGTTAAATTAATATAAATTCATTTAAAATGAAGCACATTTCAGTCATATTTGTAAGTTTCTTAGGCTCTAAGTGGTAGGTATTCAAAAATGAATTTAAATTTGCACTATTGGTAAATATATTCTAATTAAAACTAACACAAATTCTCAAAAAAAAAATGAATAAAAAATAAAATTTTGGGTATTCATTAAAAAAAAATAAAGCCAGTTAAACATCGTGATTTTTATTTGATGAACCCGGTTGCTGCGAAGATTTTTCCGCGAGAGCCCTTTTTTGAAAAAACCTCTTCTTGTTCAACTGGAGTGCTTTTCGTAGTTGCGTTTCTGGTTCATCGGCGCTGGTAAAGCTTATTATAGATTCTGAAACAAATACATTAATTAAAATATGTACATTTATCTTGGTATTATGTATAAGTTCATTACCCAAAAAAACCGCATAGAAATTTTTATGTTCTTTGAGGCTCTTTTTTCCGTGGGTTCCGTCTACGTTGTACTCCATTATTACGTCAGTACTGAACACATATTTCAGGTTTTTGCTTAGTGAGTGTTGAAGCAGAGTTCTTATTACAGAAATCTGTCGAAAATAAACTTAATACATTGCATTCCGTAATTTTTCGTGATCGAAGACAATACCCACCAACATGGAACGGGTTTCCGGTACCACTTTTTCATTAATCTTAATTAAGTCTTCTGTAGAGGTCAGAGGAAAACAAGATTTAATCGACCCTGCCGTAGAATCTTGCCGAACCAATTTTTCTGTAACTACTTTTTGCTCTGCCAGCGCCGACATTACCGAAGAATTTTGGGCAGTCATGGTTGCTAAAAACAATACAGCTTAAGAATAAAATAAATTCCTTTTGAATATGAGAAATATCTTACATATGATCTCGTTCTTCAAGTTTTCCACCGTTTCTGAAAAAAAAAACAGTTCATAAGCATGATAGGTCAATTTATGATTTATTGTAGATATTTGGTGATGCAGTCGGAATTTTGTAAGCATAACAAAAATAATAAAACACGAAGCATAAAAAATAGTTTACCTTGCAAACTCGTCAACTTCACCTCCAAAGCACAACATCCCGCACATTCTTTAATTGCTTCCTTATCTAGAAAAAATAATTTATATGTACTATTTTATATTTAGTGTAGATGCTAGTGCTGCAAAACCATCGATAGTGGCACCATCGATAAGATCGATGGTTTATTAGGGTGACCCGTTAAATGGAAAAGAAAATATTATTTTATTTACACATATTATATTAAATGAATTTAATGATAATATCGATGGTTCCATCGATGGTTTTGCGGCACTAGGGCATACATATTCTGTCTTTTACAACTTACTACGAGGAGGCATATTTTCGTTATTTTGAAAGCGTACTCGCTTGATATCTTTCGGCATCTCGGACGTTAATATTTGCTTTAAAAATTATTTACAATATATATTGTTAAGTTAAGAACAGCCATGTAACAATGGTAGCAAGAGTATACTATCAGTATGAGGAAGACCCATCAATTTACATTCAATATTCTCAATAGGGTAATAATTTTCAATAGAAGTTGGTGAACTGTCTGCCATGCATATCCCTAATGTCATTGAGTCAACGGGTTCAAAAAAAAAACTTTTTAAATTCAAAAATTCTTTGCCTATTACATATTTTGTCTTCTGAAAACCCTTGTATTTCTATGGGTGTAAAAGGTTTGATAAGACAAAAACTATCTGGGTTTTTCGTAGTGAGAATATTATCTTTAAAATAAAAACATAAACCCTTATTTTTTAATGATTTGAACCCTCTAGGCTTATCGTTTGCTATTAAATTTTCCTGACTGACTCTACCTACAATTTGTTGAAGTATATGACTTGGTTTTTTAACATATTTCTTTAAAATTTGCAAATAATTTTCAAAATCATATGCCGAAAAACTTGGTGAGGGACCTATTGATTTTACGTTCTCAGTCAGGTGTAATAGCTGATGTACGTTATATGTCACACTGCTGTCTCCAAAAATGTTTGAAAAATTTTGAACAAACAAAGCAAGCATACCTTTTGAAAGGGATAAATTTTTAGCATATGTTTTGGGGCAAAAGAGCATCCTACAGGCGCAATGTAATAGTAAAAACTCATTATATTGGTCATCATGAATATTGCCTTTTAAAACAAGAACACCTGTATATAAAAGCAATTGACGAAATTCAGTCGCTTTCCAATTAAAGATTTCATCTAGGGACCTGGGTTTCCTCACAAATTCTTTCGTTATAAAGGGTACTAAAGATTGTAACATTTCAGAAATTTTGTTTTTCTTGGTTTTCTCCACTTTAGAATTTACTTTATCTTGCAGTAATCTTAACAAAAATTTGCGCATTATTCCTAAATCCAGCAAATGCATGCCATCTATAGCTATTTGGCTTATCATTTTTACACCGACGTTTTCTAAAGGCGTCATCAAATTCTTGAATTTCTGAATATGATGCGTTGGATATTTTCTGTTCAGAAAATCGTCGTCAGTTAGTAACTCCCCTGATTCTGAACTATATACTAGCACATTATTAACTTTTCTTCCAGTTTGTGTACATTTGCCGCAACCATGAGAAGAGACATGGCTGGGTGTACCACAAACAAAAGCTTTTGCAGGAGCGTCGCAAACTAAGGATCTTATCTGAACTTTCAATAATTTTTCACCCAAATCAACACCATTTTTCAAAATTTCTTCCATTTCTACAACAAAAGAATTCAAAAACTCAGATATGCTATTTGGCTTTTTATTTCCCAAATATATGCCTACGGGAAAAACGGAAACTTCTGGGAAATCTACTATTCGTACCAAAATTGGCCACAATTGAGCACGAGAGCTTTTGTATAATGGTAAACCATCAATATTGATGTCGATAAAAATGATATCAACTCCTTCAATTATGTGTGCAATTTTTTGCAACTGTTGCCGTAAGCCAATATGGCAATATAGTCCCGGAGATATGGATTCAATATTTGCTCTTTGCCTTTTTTTGGCAAAAAGCGTTTCTGGACATCTTGGGACATCCAAATTTTGTTCTTGCAAAAGAGAAAGTAAGTCCTCAAATGACTTACGTGGCGGTCTATATTTAACGTACCAATCTAAAAGTTTCCTTCTAAAAGAGGGTTCCGTATCTGTATCCGGATTGAAATTAATAACATCTTCAAACTCTGAAGAAAAAGGAGGAGAGCCTATGACGCCACTTGAACATGCGCCATTTGCTTTTAGTTGAATTGAAGACTGCAAAATCTCAGAAATTCTATTGGCATTGTTTAAACTATTACAATATACCTCCCTTTGCTTTTTTTTAAGTCTTCTCATATTCCTCTTGCTACTCATTTTTGTTAAAACCTTTAACTCACAATTTTTTAAAACTTTGAAGCAAACTTTGACCACACCGTATTACGCGTCAGTATTCTTTGTAATAGATAAAATTTAGTTATGTGATTATGTTCGTCCAGTGCAATACAATCGAATCGCTTATAGTTTTATCGAAAACATTTTGAACGAATAAATGGCCTATTCGCGTTTTCAATCGATTATTGGTTATATTATAGTACCAGGTAAACGATTAATCGCGAAAAGTTCATAATTATCGGCTTGTTTGGCCTTGCTTACTTTTCAAATTTGTACCCTTTTCTTTTATCAATGCAAATTTTGTCCCCCTTTTATGACATTATGTTGATGTTCCCCAGCGCCCTATGAAAAGGTTGAACGAAATGAAAGTTCCAAATTGAAAACCCATTATTCCATCAACTCCTTAACAAATTGTTTTATTAATTTAATATAATTGTACAACTTTTATTATAACGAAAAAAAGTTACTTAGAATTATTACAAACGATCAATCAATATCTCCTGGGAAACGTCCACAATTACGCTTAAACAAGGGTAGACAATGTTGCACTTTTGTCGGATCAGAGTGCAACTTGTTAAGAAAAAAATTAACAACCTAGAGAAAATGCTGAGAAAACCACGCAAATAAGAAAACACTATTAATGTAAACGTTCAATGTGTAAACTACAAAAAAGTGTTATAGCTTTCAAACACACCTACACATATACATACTTTCCAACTTTTTAAATTATCATATATAAAGTTCACCTCAAACGATGTGTGAAGATTATATATATCAAACATTCCTTCCATTTACTTTCCATTAATTGTCAAAGGAAATAAGAAAAAGGAAAAGATTTGCTAAATCGATATTTTAAATCTTCGTAATCGACTATACCTTCAGGATGTTGATAGTCGATCATCGCTTGTGATTGTTGACAACTGTCAGCTGGTGAATTTCGACAAATACAAGTTTGCAATTTGCATCTGATTTTGTTTCTGTGCAATAGTTTGCACTTGGCGCTAATACTTTGTAAGTATAATTTTTTGCTATATTGATATTGAATAATATTAACTTTATGAGACTGTTGTATTTTCAGAAAAATGGTTGCGTGCATCGTCGTCAAATGGAACGTGATTCGAGCCACTCAAATTATTGGTGTAGGTCAGTGTGTTCAATTTTTATTAATTTACGATTTAACTTTACCCTCTTGCTTAATAGGTCACTTTAAGAATTAAACAGTGTCAATGCAATTCATCAATATTAGTACTCATCGCCTTGCATGAATTCTATAAAAGCAGTCTTCTTCATTGAGTAGACCTACATGTCAAATTCTTGTGAGGATGTTGGGATTTTTGGTTCGTCCGAAGCATTTCCTATTATGTATTAAGTGACGGTAATCAATTTAGCTTTCATTGAATGATACCAATGATGGCATTTATCCTTTTTCATTCTAGGTACACAATTTGAAGCAGTCAATCATTGCATTTGTAGGCATGCATTATAGGGCTGTTCAGGATCTTGTGCATATGCTCTTTCATTTGCATATTTGTTTCATTTGTAAATTCACCACAATAAAATGCACACAGTTGCCACGGCAGCAAGCATAAAATTTGCAAATGCAATTCCTACTGAAAATCTAAGACAATTTCGCTAACATCCTGAAGAGCCCTTATATGTTTTATGCACATGGATATACGAAGACGTAAGCACTCCTGTTGCAGGCAGTGATATTATATTTAATATCAGTGTAAGTGGTTTTGTCTTCTTCCAATGGCGGTGGTGCTGGTGCATGAGGTTAATATGATTGCAAATAGAAAAACGCTGTTCAGTGCAGGAAATATTTGATTTGTTTTTTCTAGGTGGCGATTGCACAATTTTACAACCAACAGTATAGAGACAACAAAATCGAACCATATAGTGTATGTGATGGCAGTATGCAGAGAATAAAATTGCTTCGAGTGCTTGCATTGCATTGTTACATAAGTGTATGGAAATAAATCATACGTTAACAGTGTGAAGCAGTTATTTCTATTGGGCATGCACGGTTTAATACTTAAACTCAGCTAATGTAAAAGTTCCTCTTACCTTACTGGGACTTATGCAAAAAAAGTAAGCTCAGACTCAACTTTTGCATTGACGGAGTGAGTTTAAGCTTACGAATTTATACTGAAAATCGAGTCGGACCCTAAGCTCGCTTTTTATGCATGAGGGCCACTGACTTATGGGGAGAAACTAAATACTTATAAAGTGAATAAATTCTTTGCAAATATTTACTAATTTTTTGCCTTTTATTTCATAGACTCGGATATAGTTGTTGTTGTTGTAGAAGCATACAAATTCCCCAAAGACTTTTTGGGGAGTGTTGCTGGAGTGACAGTCCTTGGCCAGATATAAATCTGGGTCGTTCCGGTTACGTAGACCCGACTGTCGTGGGAACTCGGATATAGTTGTTGTTGTTGTTGTTGTAGCGGCTACAACAACCCCGCCCAGATCGGTTGGTATCTCAGTCGTTGTCGTCAAGTTCCACTAACGGCAACCCTAGGAAGCGTGCAGCTTCTGCGGGGTTTGCCCATAAGGACAAGGTCGTTAGGGATGTCGGGTTTGCCGGGCATGCGAAGAGATGTTTCGAGTCATGTGGGGTCTCTCCGCATGCCGGACATTCATTAGGCACATCCTCATTCAGCCTACTCAGGTAGGAGTTTAACCTGCTGCAGTAGCCGGAGCGTAGTTGTGCAAGTGTGGTGCGCGTCTCCCGAGGCAGATGAAGCTCCGTCTCGTCAATGTCCGGGGGTGGTGTGCCTAGAACGGCATTCACAGGTCTAGAGTCTACATAACTCGAGACTGAGTCCCTGTGAATGCCGTTCAAGGCCTGTCTGTAGGCTGTCGGGTCCAGAGGTTGCTTAATGAACCTCTGGACTTCGTCCGTTAGTTCATATAGATGCCTCCTGACGTGCCTAGGCGAGGGCTCCTCTGCAAGCAGCTGTCTGCACGGGTGGCCACTTCTGTGGGTCCCAATCAGGAACTGCTTGCAGAGCATTATATTGTGCTCCTTCACCGGGAGCATTTGCGCCTCGCCGTGCAGGTGGTGTTCCGGCGTCATCAGGAGGCATCCCGTCGCTGTCCTCAGTGCGGTGTTTTGTGCGGTCTGTAGCTTCGTCCACTGCGTCCTACTAGTCCCAGGCGACCACACTGGCGCTGCGTAGTTCAGAACCGGCCGGCCTATTGCCTTGTATGTTGCCAGCAACGTTTCTTTGTCTTTGCCCCAAGTACTGCCGGCTAGCGACTTGAGGACCTTGTTGCGGCTCTGTACTTTAT
>NW_016159881.1:14445-31761 GCF_001687245.7 Rhagoletis zephyria | reverse complement strand
CTTTAATTAGCTTAAAAGGATGCTTTAAGCAAGATCTTAATATACATATCGTCGTTTAAAGTACAAAACCGCGTATCAACAAAATGCAAAACCGCGTATGTGACGTTGCACAAATTATTTTCTAGAGAGTAAAAACACTCATATTTCAAAATAGTTCTCTTTTTTATAAAGCAATCGCATTTCTGGCTAGTTTATTTCAGGACGAATGGATAAGGATTGAGCCAAGAGCTTGTGTGAGCAAATCAAATTTTTGGCAGCAAATGTCAGTTACGCGGTTTTGCAGAATGACGATACGCGGTTTTGTACTTTAAACGACGATATACATATATAAAGTAAATTATACTCTTTCTGTAGTAATATCTTTCATGTCACATATTTTCATTTGTTAATTTAAAAAGAAAGAAGATTTCAATGCAGTTCAAAAAACTAAATTTGATTTATTTAAGGAGACTTTTATGAATTTTACTGAAAAGACTTTAAATACACTCTAAAAAAATGGTATTTATTTGCGCATATTATTTGCGCATATTAATGTGTGCAAATTCGCACGCCGTGTAATAAAATTAATCATTGCCTGTTTACTCCTACATACCAAATTTGTCGCAAGAGCAAAATTACACATAAAATGTTTAAAATAAAGTAATGTTTATTATTAGTAGGAAATGAGTAGTCCACTTGCAAACAGCGTATGGGATTTTGTAATAGAAAGCCATAAATTTGAAAAAGTGACTACGACAACAAGTAACATTTAAATTGAATCTTTTTTATTATTACCTGAAAATTTGGATAAATAGAAGCCTTATAAAATTGTAACATAACATAACATGTCATAAGATAACATTAACAGTCTATACGACCTAAATCAGCTTTCTAAGTTCATCAGAAGATTGATACTTTTGAAAGTTCATAAATAAGTATGATAGCGACTTTTGGAAGAAGACTTAACATTTGATGCTATTTTTTTTCAGAATATAAAAAGATTTTGCACTCTGTTGTTAGTGGACATGAAACTATTTTAAATACTGGCACGTAATCCGCCAAAAACTAAGAATCAAAAAAATTTTACATAGCGCACTTTGCAAGTAGACTACTCAAATGTATTTGTAGTTTGAAAATTTTTGCAATTTTAAACATTCTATATATGTGTATTTATGTGTATATTTTAAAGATCCCAAGTTCAAAATCAAATACTGAACATCTTATACGTATATTTATACAGATTCTTGTTGAAAAATAGATACTTTTCAGTAGTAGTTTTATATGCTCTTTTTAGAGTGTACTTGCTACTTATTATATTTACTTTGCAAAATACTTATGAACAAAAAATGTGCTTTATAAATTGAAATTACAAATGCTTGATTTTATGCACATGTATTCCAAGTCCTTAGGATGGGTTAAATTATGTCTTTTTCATGAAAATGTTTGGTTTTCTTACAAATTATGAGGTGTATATGTAACAAAAAAAATTGAATACATTTGGATACATTTTTGGCTTGGTCAGGGATACATTTTCTTGAGATGGCGCGGCAACACTGCAAACGACATGCGCGGCTTGCGGTGCATTTCGTCGTTTGTAGGGCGGTTCACGAGCATGCTCGCAAAAAATCAAAAAATTTTGATTTTCAGCGAGCATGCTCGTCGTTTGTAGCGTGGTTTGCGAGCATCGCATTGGAAACNACAACCTCATTTTGTGTTGATGCTTGCAGTGTGCAGATCGCAGATAAATGCATCCAAGCCATGTGCATTAATTGAATTTTTGATAAATGGGGCTACATACATACAAGTAAAATAAAAATAAATTTAAGTAATTATTAATATATTAATATATATAATAATATAATATATATAATATAATAATATAATATATACATATATATAACTAGCAGAGCACACGACGTCGTTCGGGTGCATAGTAATTCAGCATACAGTTTCTTTCTGTTTAAATTAAGGCATCCTTATGGGCCCTACTTTAAGCTTTATCGTGGTTCAACTAATATATGCTGATCATCACTTTCTGTACTACAAATCTTATTCCATTATAAAAAAATGCGTTCCCTAACTCACAAGAAGTTGTAAGAATTTACAGGAATTTACCAGAAAGCGTTCCTGTACTCGGTACTCTCGCTCTCACCCGCTTCTCTGACTGTATGAAATTTCTACGTGCTGCATTAGATGTAATTTATTTTAATTAAACACAATATACTTAAAATATGCGAAAATCAGGCGATTAAAATTTTAATATCTTCAAAATATTCTCATACTAAAACTATCTCAAACCTATCTCTTGTGATACTTTTTCATACTTATGTACATGTAGTTAAGAAATTAAGCCATTTCAAAATCATTTCGATTGATTCTCATATTATAATAATTCATTGAAATGATTGAAAATTATGAATTTTACTTTTTATACCGTTAATTCCTATAATCCAAGTTGAACTTAAATTTTCAAACATGTGGAGTCCCTGCTATTCATATGTTGCTTAGAAGTAAAGCCTTTATACTTATAAAATAACTTATAATATAATTGTATTTGAATTTAGATTTATAACAGGTGGCAACCCTCTTCAAACTTTGGAAAACTCTACATGTTTAAGCTGAACATTTCTAATTTAAACTCGAGTTTTAAAACAGGTGGCAACCCTTTTCGAATTATTTTCTTACTAAAACCCTATTAAATCCTTCTTGTCTGACGTCCATATTGTGATACATATTCCACACTCAGAAAAAACATTCCTTGATGCTAGGAAAAAAGTATATTATTCTAAGGAAATATTACCTTGAAATGGCTCCAATGACATGGCTGCCTTAATGTGAGTAAAGGATTTGACTCAGTTTAAGGGAAACACAATTCCTTAGTTTTTAGGAAAAATTTACTTGCCGTTTCATCCCCAGTGAAGTATGCCATTTTGCTCGCGGCGCCCGAACAGTGGCAATGGCTGACAGAGCAAAGCTCTGGAGTACTAGTCGAGAGATGCGTGGTTCGGAGTCCCAGAGCAGGAAATTTTTTTTTAATATTTTTTTATTTTTATTTTTATTTTTTTATTGTATTTAAAAAACAAATTTATCTAATTTATTTTTTATTTTATTTGAGTATTTATTTAGGTTTTTCCATATATGAAATAAATTTTACAATTTGTAATTTATATTTAATATTTAAATTGAAATGATTGACTTACCTTACTCTAACCACCTCCAACCGGATTCGAACCTGTGATCTCAGAACCAGAAGCTGTAGTCTTCACGCGACGCCACAACCGACATTTACCAGGAAAGCAATTAACTTTGTCTTAACAGCACTGACAAAATTCAAAATTTTTTAAGGAAATTATTACTTATATTAAGGAAATTATTACTTATATTGAGTAAATTTACTTCTTCAAATAAATGACGCCCTATTTTTAAATGATGGCACAATTTCTGAAATTGAGTAAATTTTTCGTAATATTAAGGAAAAAACAGTAACTCGAAAATAAGGACACTTTTTTCTTGATTTAAGGAAATGCTTTTTTCTGAGTGCAATTATCAAATTCCTTTAATTCAAGAAGAATTTGATTTTTCAAACAGATGGCAACCCTACTACATGTAGCTTAGAACTAAAACCCTTATCAAAAACCTCTTGATTGATACCCATGTTGTAGTAATTTATTTAAATTAAATGAATTTAATTTTTAAACGGGTAGCATCGCTTGTTAAACACCTCAACTTGAAGGTTTCTTAGCAATCTTTCATTTGACACCCATATATTAATTTTTTTTGATAGCTTGAGAATAATTAATTTAAATTTGGCTTTTCGAACAGGTGGCAACCCTTTCAAACTACAAATTTTTTAAGCCTCTTGTCATCCATTCTTCAATATAATTTTCAAATAAATAATTCCCTTAATTCAAGTCGAATTCGATTTTTTCAAACAGGTGGCAGCCCTATTCCATGAAACTGGAATTGTTTTTATATACGTATATGTATCTATACCAAGTCCCTGTACTCTATGAAAATTCCGTTTTATGGGAGGTGCCACGCCCCGTATAATCTATTAAATCTATCCTATATTTTAAGTTAGGCTAAATGGCCCCAGTGTACAAAATTTAACGGGAATCGGTTGAGTAGTTAAAGCGTGAAAACGCAACAAATAAACAAACTCACTTTCGGATTTATAATATTAGTAAGGATACCTTACTATAAGCACCTACCATGGATATGTCTTTATATCAAATTTCAAGTTCATGTCACTTATGGTTTTGAAGTTATAGCTGATAAAATTTCCATGAATATGGGATGAGCTACGCCCCTTTACAAACTCATATATATATTTATATAAGCACCTACCGTATATATGTATGTCTCCATACAAAATTTCAATTTCATGTGACTTATGGTTTTGAAGTTATAGCTGCCAAAATTTCCACGCCTATGGGATGTGCCATGCCCCTTTTACAAAGCCATTTATATATACCTTACTATAAGCACCTACTATAGGTACGTCTGCGCACCAAATTTCAAGTTCAAATGACCTATGTTTTCAGAAGTTATAGCTGATAAAAATTTTCACGCCTATGGGATGTGCCACGCCCCTTTTAACAAACTCATGTATATATAGCTTACTATAAGCACCTACCATAGATATGTCTGCATACCAAATTGTTCATGTGATTTATGGTTCCGAAGTTACAGCTGATAAAAAATTTCACGCCTATGGGAGGTGCCACGCCCCCTTGTCGAATCCCATTTGTTTTCTTCCTATTATAAGCCCAGGTGTGATAGCAATACTCTGCCAATTTCATTCGATTCTGTCCATCCGTTTAGGCTGCAACCTGGCACATACATACATACTTCCTATGCCACCTATCGTGTACATTTTTAGTCCCAATATTTATTTTCAATTGGCTGAATTGTATTCTAAATATGAGGCAGATCGGCAAGAAAATACAGTTTTTAGGAATATTCCGACCCTAGCGCCACCTAGCGAGTGCATTTTAAGTGAGAATATTTATTTTCTAGGTGCTGACAGATGTTCCAATGTGTATGTGTAATTAATGTACAGAAAACTCGCGAGTTCTTATCTGGCGCCCAACGAAGGGGCCATAAGAATATAAAAATTAATTATTGATCGGAAAAGGACTTCGGACAATCCTTAAGATCAAAGTTTTCAATATTGCTATAAAAAGTATCCTTGGGATAAAAAAAAGGAGAAATAAAGCAATAAGTGTTAATTTTTATTTTCTGTGCCCACAATCAACTAACTTAAATTGACGTAGTTTGAGACTCATCAATCAAGTTATCCAAGATATCTGGACATTAAGGACCTCCAAAGGACGAAGGAGCTCTGCCAGAAATCACAGCAATCAAGTATCCTACCACCGGAGAAAAGTAAACAAATTAATTTTAAGTGAATAATTTTAAGGGAATAAATTGTAAAGTGACAAAGTGAATAAATTTATAAAGGGACAAAATGAGTACGGATAGTGAAATTTTAGCACAACTTATTGCAGCTCAGAAACACGATTTAAAAATTGAAATAGAGCAATTAAGACTTCAATTAAGAAATTTGACAAGCACACATAATGTGACAGAATTCGAGACACAAAGCATTGCAGAAACAATTCAATGTAATGAGACTTTAGATATCATAAAATCATTACCCGAATTCAATGGTAAGGGCTACGTGAGCTGGAGAGAAGCAGCTCATAACACTATTTCATTGTACGTTAAAGGAAGTAGGAAATATTTTGCCGCACTAACTATTCTCAGGAATAAAATTACACAAGAAGCCAACGATACTCTAACAAATCATGGCACAGTTCTTAATTTTGAGGCCATCATAAGCCGACTAGACTTTGCTTATGCAGATAAACGTCCTCTGCATATATTAGAACAAGAATTGAATCTAATACGGCAAACGAATTTGAACTTAGTAGATTATTATAACAAAGTGAATTCGCAATTGACACTAATGATTAATAAAACTATTATGACCTACGGGAATAGCTCAGAGATAACTAAAGAATACAACAAAAGACATCGGTCAGATGCACTGAGAGTTTTTATAACAGGATTAAATTATCCTTTAAATAATATTTTAATGGCCATTAACCCCACAGATCTACCCAATGCATTAGCTAAGGCCCAAGAAATGGAGTCTAACCAAATTAGAATCCAATTCGCTAATGAATTCAGTCAAGCCAGAAGTCAAATGAACAGAAATAGGAATTCTAACAATAATAATAAGAATTTCCCTAAACCAAATAGTTATAATCAACATTCGAATAGTTTACGTTTTGACCAACGTGCCGGTCAACAGAACAACAGTTATAGAAATTTTGGTTGGCAAAATCAACCTAAGCCAGAACCGATGGAAGTGGATAGTTCAGGCCAATTTAAACAACAAACCAACTCTCAACCAAGGCAGAATACTTATAAGCCTAACTACCAATCTAATAATAACCCGGAAGAGCGAACGCCAAAAAGAAGTTTCGGGTCAGGTAATAGTCATCAACCCCAACCGAAACAACAAAGAATTAACAATATACAGGAGAATGCTTTTTTAGACGAAGCAACCCCTTGCCTTACATATTCAGACAACTGCGAGGCACAAACAGAAAATTAAAAGTATTGATAGACACAGGAGCAACAAATTGCTTCTGTAAACCAAACATTCTACCTAATAGAGAGCAATTAGAAATTGCAAAACGCGTAAGAACGATAAATGGTTATACAACAATTACGCATTGTTATAATGCATACATCTTTAACCACTCAACACGATTTTATGAAGTTAAAAATTTAGAAAGCGATATACTAATAGGAATGAATTTGCTAAGCAAAGCGAAAATACAATTAAATTTTGAAGATAATACACTCTTAACAAATGGAAAAAAAGAGAAATTTTACACCCTTGACGAAATCGAGCTAGGACAAATAAATAACTTAAAAGAAAACAACGAGCATAAAATAGGGGAAATAAAAAGTATGATTTTAAATGAACATGGGAAAATAGATACGTCGCTACCTTTTAGAACGGACGTAAACGCAGAAATCAGGACTATTACAGACAGTCCTATTTGGAGTAAGCAATATCCTTACCCGCTATCAGCCAATGAATTTGTTAATGAAGAAATAAGAAAAATGATAAAACAAAATATTATAAGAGAAAGCAAGAGCCCCTATAATTCACCCATATGGGTGGTTCCCAAGAAAGGTACCAATGAAGACGGTACTCCAAAAATGAGGATGGTTATTGATTACAAAAAGTTAAACGAGAAAACGATAGCAGACAAGTATCCCATCCCAGATTGCAATGTAATACTTTCCAATTTAGGGAAAGCGAAAGTTTTCTCTACAATCGATTTAGAATCGGGTTTCCATCAAATATTAATGAAACCAGAAGATATTGAAAAAACAGCATTTTCCGTGAACAACGGCAAATACGAATATATTCGAATGCCTTTTGGATTACGGAATGCTCCTTCAATATTCCAACGAGCTATGGATAATATCCTTCGTCAATACGTAGGAAAATTTTGTCACGTCTATATAGACGATATCATAGTTTACTCTAGCAACGCTGACGAGCACTATGAACATTTAGTTAAAATAATAAATACACTGCAAAAAGCACATATGAAAATATCACTTGAGAAATCAGAATTTTTCAAGTCAAACGTAGAATTTTTGGGCTACCAAGTAGCTCATAATGTTATTAAAACGGACGAAAAGAAAATTGAAACAATAAGGAATTATCCTGTACCAAGAACGCTAAGGCAATTAAGAAGCTTCTTAGGAATGACAGGGTATTATAGGAAGTTTGTGTACAAGTATGCACACATAACAAAGCCATTAACAAAGTATTTAGCAGGAGAAAACGGAAGAGTTTCTCAAAATCAGTCAAAAAAAGTTATAATTGAATTAGATAAAGAGGCATTAAACGCAGTAGACAAACTAAAAAACGAATTAATTCAACAAGTAGAATTGACACAACCAAATTTTAGCAAGAAATTTATACTAACAACAGACGCATCCAATGAAGCAATTGGAGCCGTACTAGCACAAGATAATAAGCCCATTACGTTCATTTCAAAAACCCTAAACAAAACTGAACGAAATTATGCGACAAACGAAAAGGAGTTATACGCAATCGTATGGGCGTTAAAGAGTCTAAGAAACTACTTATACGGAGTAGCGGATTTAGAAATTCATACAGACCACCAACCTCTAACTTTCGCAGTATCGGCAAGAAACCCCAATTCTAAAATGAAAAGGTGGCACGCCTTGATAGAGGAATATGCACCTAAAATTATATATAAACCAGGGAATACCAATCATATAGCAGATGCTCTTTCTAGACAGTTTTTAAACAATAATAATTTAGAAAATGGCAACGACGACCTAACAGAAACTGCACATTCAGCAGAAAGTTTAGATATTTTTCACATTAAAACAATTAAGAAACCTCTAAACTCCTTTCCACAGCAAATAGTATTAAACAAGGATAGTACGAATGACCATTTTAGAACGAAAAATTTTAATTCGTTTCGACATCATATAAAATATAAAGACTTGGAGTTTTTAAAAGAAATTATAGGAGAACGATTGAATAAGAATCTGCTAACAGGAATTCATTGTAATATGGAAGACTTATATGAAGTAAAACAAATTTTAAGGAATAGAATAGCAAAGAAAATTTTTCATACAGACGTAATAGCAATGGATGTAATTAACGAAGAAGACCAGGAGAAGATTGTGAGACAAACTCACACCAGGGCGCACAGAAACTATAAGGAAAATATCAAACAGATTTTTAAGGACTACTACTGGCCTGAAATGAAAAAACAATTCAAACAATTTATTAGAAACTGCGATATCTGCAATAAAAATAAATACGATAGACACCCTAAACAAATTCCAATTGGCGAGGCACCAATCCCAAACAAGGAGGGAGAACAGATTCACATTGACATATTCTTTGCGCTAAACTTAAAATTCTTAACTTTAATAGACGCATACTCAAAATTTTTGGTGATTAAACACATTGATGATAAAACTAAACTACAAGATAAAGTATTAGAAGCTTTACAAAGCTTCCCAGCGGTAAAGAGGATAACTTGCGATAACGAACCGGGATTTAGTTCAGCACAATTTAAATCTTTTGCAGAACGAATGAAAATACAAATTAAATTTTGCGACCCTAAGCATTCAACAACTAATGGACAAATAGAAAGAGTCCACTCCACAATAATAGAAATTGCAAAATGCATTAGGGAGGAGTTTGAAATAGTAAATGATATAGAAGTAATAATTAGAGCAGCCCAATCCTATAATCAAACAGTACACTCAGTAACAGACAAAAAGCCTTTCGAAATTCTTTATAATAAAGTTAAGCATGACGATTTGCCTAACAAGCTAAAAGACGCACAAATAACGACATTGAGTAGTAGAAATAAAAATAGACAAATGCGGACATTTAATGAAAATGAAATAATATTCGAAAAAGATAATCAATATCAAAGTAAACTAAAACCTAGGTATAAAAAACAAGTGGTCAAAGAAGATTTAGGAAATAAAATAATGATCAAAAATAAAAACAGGATAATACATAAAGATAATATAAAATCTTAAAATCTTTTAGGTTCACAATGTTCCACCTCTTCCTAATTTGTATGGCGATCCCTTTGATCACAGCACAAATCGAAATCATAGATCTTAATCACGGAAATGGATATTCACTTCTGAAGCTAGACAAAGTAAAATTAATTGAAAGGTACGATAGAATTACCTATTTAATTAACACAACAATGTATAAACAACAAGTTGACAATTTAGAAGCACTAGTGCTTAAAGAAATAGAACCTAATCCACTTATGATGGCTAAAATAAAGCATATTCGAACTCAGATAGACACACTTACTCCACATAATAGAATTCAGAAAAGAGGATTATTTAATTTTATGGGAACAGGATTGAAATATATTTATGGCACAATGGATGATGAAGATCGTCAAGAAATAGAAGGAAAATTAGAAGTAAACACAGTGAACGCACATAATGCAATTGAACAAATCAATCTTCAGAAAAATATTAATGAGAAATTTAACCATGAAATTAAAACTATCACTGCTAATCTAAATCATCATTACAAGGAATTGTTTCAAAATATTAATGAAGTTAACACAGAATTAAACAAATTATCAAAAGAAAAGTGGACTAACAAACTGTTAGAAAATCTAATGTATATTGAGACTAACATCATAAGAATCAAAGAAATCCTAATGACAAGCCAAAATAACCTTCTGAGCAGGGATATTATCACAGATGACGACAGTTTAAACTTTAATATAACTTTTGAAAAATTAAGCAAGATCAAAATTGTGATTGTCACTCATAACGGAAATATTGTAATATTAGTTAAAATTCCCTGTTTTACTAAAGAAACCTATCAATCAATCTATGTTCAACCTATACCCAATGTTAATCAAGCAGAAATTTATATCCAAGAAAATGAAATCTTATCTCTAAATGATGTTATATATAAAAAGACTTCCTTCAAGAAAGAATTAGAAGAATATAAAGATGAATGTATCGAAAATTTATTTAAGAGTAAAATGCACTGTAAATATATGATTAATAACCAATCAAAAGTAATTGAAATGGATACAAACCATGTTTATGTAATCAATGCAAAGAATCAAACTATATATCACAACTGTAGTTCTAACAATTTTACTATTAACGGAAATTATTTGATACGATTTGAAGACTGTAATATTGAAATTGATAAAGTAACTTATAAACATCGTAAACCTCTCGCAGTACAACTTTTACCAAACCCAGTCAGATTAATTAATATAACAATCATGAAGAATTTAAGTATGGAAGATATGCATTTTAGAAATATTGAAAATATTCAGCAAATTACAGAACTCAGATACGAAGCCAAAAAAAGCAAAATAATGAATTACAGTCTAATAGTTATTATAAGTTTAATAATAGCAATACTAATAATTTGTAAATGTCGAGAAAATAAGAAAACCAAAGTTAAAGTTAACATCGAACAAATTCCGATGCAAAAACCAGCAATGTCCATTGATCAAATGATGGAAAGGATCAATTACTATTCATCTTTGAATCGGGACAATTCATCTAACAAAGGGGGGAGTTAAGGAATGCAACCGCTTTCCCACCAAAACTGCTGACACTGATAATCTTAGCTATTCAAATGATGTCACATCTGGTGCACCTGCACAAATGTCTTAAATATCAAATTCTCTGGAATAATTATTATTATGACAAAGCAATAGCACAACAGACAACGAGTTACAATAACTGGCAGCAGCACCGAATACATTATGGAAATAAGACAAAACAAAATAGATTCCTAAAATTGCAGCGGCAGCGACAGCAACCGGAGCATCATCAAATACATTATGGAAATAAAACAAAATAAAATAGATTCCTCAAATTGCAGCGGCAGCGACAGCAACCGAAGCATCATCAAATACATTATGGAAATAAAACAAAAGGAAACAGCTTCCTAAAAATTGCAGTGNCGGCAGCGACAGCAACCGGAGCATCATCAAATACATTATGGAAATAAAACAAAATAAAATAGATTCCTCAAATTGCAGCGGCAGCGACGGCAAATGAAGCATCATCAAATACATTATGGAAATAAAACAAAAGGAAACAGCTTCCTAAAAATTGCAGTGACAGCGACAACAACCGACAGCAGCTTAGGTTAGATTAAGAATTGTATAATTAAATAAAGTCAGACTCAATTTGGAGTTACGACTGACAAGTCAACCCGCGAGTTCTTATCTTGGCACTGTCGTTTGCTAATCGTTGTGCACGCATTGTTTGTTTACATTTTATGGGGAAAAATTAGTGAAAAAGTTAATATTTGCATTAAAATTGCATAAGAATTAGTATTTTTTGCATAAAATCTTTTGGACATTATTAAAAAGTGGATAATTGCAATAAAATTCAATAATTGTGAGAGTTTTAACTATAAAATATGACGAAATTATAAAAAGTCTCTACGTGCATGTACAAAACACATTTGAGGAAAAGAAAAGAAGAGATATTACTGAAAAATTATGTCTAGAATTGTTGCAGCACACTCCATATTTTAAAAATTGCTGGTTTTTGTAAATATTTCGCGAAAATATCAACCAGAAAAACAGAAAATACCTGCTCCAAGTGAATTTTTACACGACAAACGAATTGAAATATCACGACCGAGTGTGCGAAAGTGTAGTCGCCATGTAATCGTTGCATCATGATTGTGACGATGAAGCAACTATGATTGGACGATCAATGTGCAGAAAGCGTTAATATGTATTTACATGCATATATCAAGGATATTGCTAATGATTGCCCTCCCTTTTTACTATGTTATTTGGTTAAAAATACCCTACACATTTCAGAACTATCTCTGCACTATTGCAAAACGGCTGCAGAGTGGGGCAGTTGAAATTTTCGGTGGTTAGTTGCGCTCTGTAGGGATGCAAGTCAAAAAAATACATCGATGTTTTTTCGATTTGATGCATCGAAATATAGCATCGATGCATATCGATGTATCGCATAAAACATGTTGTTGTTGTTGTTGTTGTAGCAGCATACAAGTTCCCCAAAGGGTTTTTGGGGAGTGTTGCTGGAGTGACAGTCCTTGGGCAGATATAAATCTGGGTCGTTCCGGTTACGTAGACCCGACTGTCGTGGGAACGCGCATAAAAACATCGATATTTTCGGTGCATCGAATGAAAATATCAACAGTTTCTTTCAATTAAAAATATACAATAAGAAAATTAAACAGCCGTAACTTCGATAAGTGTTTAAGTAATAAATCACAGTGAAATGTATTAATTGATTTAAACAGTTACAAATCCCATTTTTTTCTGTTCTTTTGAGAAGCCTTCGGACAAATTTTTCGGAAGGTACGTAAGTGGCAACAACTGTTAAATGTTTATAAGCATAATGAAATAATATAACTTGTGCCAGCTAGCAATGCCATTCTATTTCGGTACACTTATTTGGCAATTTGTTATCATAATTTTTTCCTTCATTTGACTTGTTAACCCTTTTTTTGATTTTAGTAATAAATTTAAAAAATATATGTCAATAAATTCTTGCCGCTTTTGCAAAAGCTCACATAACGTTGCAGTAATGAGGTTGATGCCAGAATTGAAAGGAGCGAATATAACTAAACTAAAATTTACTTTGAAATAAGCGTACATCAAACTGGCTGGCACACTTTATATCAGGGACCGTAAATAGCAGTTATTTTTTTCCAACAGTCAAACTTGGCCAGATATTTTTTAAGCTCGAAATAAAAGTCCTTCTGGATAGTAAACAAACCACTTATCCAAATTAAACAAATTTTATACCAAATGAAAGAGGACATAAATAGCTTTTAAACAGAAATAACGATCGAAGGCTACCACTTCTATTTATATATTTGTTTTATTGTAATACAAAAGGAATGCCTATACCTGACCCAAGGTTTGTTCTGTGGTAACTAAAAAACATTTTTTATTTAAATATTTTTCAATAGCTGGCTTTCTGCTGACTTTCCTCGTTTAAATATTTCAGTTCTAAAGCTATTTTAGCCCTCTTTCAGTTGATACCAAACTTGTTTAATTTGGATAAGCGCTTTGTTTATTATTAGGATATCTGGTCAAGTTTAGCAGTTGAAAAAAGTAACTGTTATTTACGGTCCCTGCTTTATTTTATTTCACTATGTTGATAAGCTATGTGAAGCAATTTAGGAAATTGCAGTTTAAAATCTGTCCTAATTTCAAAATGGTTTTAGAGTGTCAATATCATATTAATTAAATAGATGATCTTTGGGCACTAAACGTTTCTACTAATAGAGTAGCAATTTATTAGTGCAATAACATTTTGGATAATATTAACATCGTTGGTCTCGAGTTTAAATCGCGGTGGAGGCAGTTGTGACTTTCAGATTTAATAAATTTAAATTGTTGAGTACCGCTTAAAAATTGAAGAGAAAGTGATCAAATTTAATATAACAAAAAAATAAAAATAATAAAAAAAACTTAATAAAATGCAATCTGTAAAAGAACAGAAAAAAAACGAAAAATCTAAAAAAAAGAATTTTTTTAATAAAAAATTTATTGTCGCGGATCTGTGCAAAATTGAACCAGTTCAGAAAAGCAAAATAATCCAATAATCGAGTTTTAAAATTTGTTTTCATAAAAAATCTTACTGTCCCAGAACTGTCCAAAATGGAACCAGTTTAGAACTAGTTCGAAAATTCTGCAGAAGGGGGCAATTTTCACTTCGTAGGACATCGCCATGTAAAAAGAGTCAGTTGAAGACATTGCATTGGGATGGATCGAGAACCGGTATCGCCTCTTAAAGAGCTAGTTCTGCGTTAGTCCTGAACTAGCGAGATTTAGTGCAGGGTATATAAATACCCGTACTAGATCTTTTTCGCCAAAAGCGAACTAGTCCGATAGTAACAAGATCCCCTCCAGTCAAAAATCGGCGAAAAGTGGTACTTTTAAAAACAGATTTTTTCACTTTTTCACTAGAAATCTATGTATGTATATCTAAAGTGACGAATTTAGAACTGGTTCAGAACTATCGAAAAAGGGATGCAGCGGGGGGCTTGTTTACTTTACATAGATATATGTTTGGCGGCTTTTTATTTCAAATACGCTTCTATTCTGCACTTCCCAGATGCTTTTTCATAGCTTGGTACTACAAAACCAAAATTTAACATTTTAACACCTTGGGACCGTCTGGAATCTAACCAATAGCAGCGAGCACCTCCTCAAACTCAGCTACAGCCAAAGGTATGTAAACGTACATTTCTTACAATCATTCAAACAAATTTAATTTCAAATTGAAAACACATTTCTTTCAAAATAACTTAAAATCGCACACACGGAAGAACCAACAAGATTGAAAAATCAAGAAAATTTTTTCTTTCGTCTGTCGATTTTAGAACTGGTTCGGAACTATAGAATTCAAGACTAGTTCGGAACTATCGAAAAAGTGTAGTGTAGTAACGTGTATTTCTATGGGTCTCTTGGTCGGATACATCACAAAATGGCGACGAGAAAAATGTTACTTAAAATAAAACAAATTTTCACGATAAAACAAAAATTGAAACGTTGTGAATTTCTATTACGTTAAATAATCAATTACAACACAATTACACAAAAAATAAACCAAGAAAATTAGTGAGCCTGTGTAAATACACAAGAAAAAAGACAATTTTATGACTACAATTATAGCGACGACAAAAACTGCATGATAAAATCATCAAAATGCCAAATAGTGAAGATACCTCATTTCAAGCCGAAAGCGGTACCTTTGCAATTCACCAATCAAGTAACCTTCCAGAATTTTCGCCGCAGTCAGACACGTGGGTGCTATGGAAAGAAAAGTTAGACATCCATTTTTGCGAAATTGGTTGCACAGATGACAACAAAAAAAAGCAATTCTCTTAGGGCTGGTTTCTCCAACTCAACTTAACTTAGTTAAGTCAATTTTCGTGACTTAGTCAAGAATAAGCTGTGTAAAACGTAGGCTAACTTTTGACTTAAGTCCAAAAAGTGGCTAAACTAAGTTAGGTTGAGTTGGAGAAACCAGCCATTAAAGTCAGTAGGCACGAATGCATATGTTCTTCTTCACAGCCTTTGTAGCCTACTTCGCCGGTAAGCAAGACATACAAGGAGCTTTGCGAGTTTCTTAATCAGCATTTCACTCCACCTACAATTGTATTTGCTGAGCATAAAAAATTCCATGAAGCAACAAAACTCGAAACAGAAACGGTATCTGAGTGGTTCGCCAGAACAAAGAAACTTGCACTCAATTGCAAATTTGGTGAGAGTCTTGAAGCATTTCTACGCGATCGATTCATAATGGGTTTACCCAAGGCATAACAAGGTAGAAGTGATTTCGACATTTCTCTCTTTTGAACTGCGACTATAATGTCAACTCTTAACCCTATACAATTCAATATTTTAATTTTTTAATTTCAATTTTGCAATTTTGAGCTGTGCGACTGATTTTAAATACATACATACAAAAATAAAATGAAAAGGAATTACGAGCGGTGCGCTCTGTGCGGCAAGAGCCAGGACAACAAACTTGTGCGTTATTTTAAACCTCCTAATTGTCAAGTGAAGCGACAGCGGTGGGCAAGTAGCTGCGGTGTTCCATTAGGAGACTCTTCGCGTGTGTGCGAACACCATTTTAGTGGGCAGTGACTTTATTTGTTGCCCATCACAGCCGAGTATTTCCAAGCGGACGCGTTTGTTCCCAGGTGCAGTACCTCTACCATACAATTCCTCAATGCTTAAGTTATCTGAAGTGTCGGCCGTTCCTGAGGTGTCAGTGGGGACGAAGTTGTTGATGAAAGAGACGAGGAAATCTCCCACTCATATACATGGATAGACCAAATTTCAAATGGTGGTATGATAAAACCTAAACCAGAATTCCTTGTGGACATAAAGAAACTGGAAGTAATTTTTAATAAATTTATTGGAAAGGAATTTCGTGTTGCAAAAATTTAATTGCTGAATTAGTGAAGTTAAGTTCCGATGTAAATTTAGAAGAAAGAATCAAATATTTTTTTTTAATGTCGAATATACTCTAGAATTAAGTATTTGAATAAAAAAACAAATGCTCAAAAACATTGGGCTAATAAAAACAAGAAAATTGCCAAAACTGGTTTATAAATAATTGTGTTTCATTTAGTGTGCAACTTTTAGTAAGTATGCATTTCAACATTTACATACATTAAACGAAAATACAAAAACTAAAATGAAGCCGATTTTAATATGATTTTAAATATCTTCATATTTACAAAAACTTTCATTTCATAGATATTGAATTTTATCAAATATGCATCATTTACAGCAACAGTAGAGAAATTAAGCGCCATTTAGATCAAATAAGAAGACGAAATGTTACTGACAGCGCAACTGGTGTACAGGGGGTAGGTGGTGTTAGAAATGATTTCTCATCCTCTGTCAGTGACAATTTATCACACTCCGGTATTGCATCTGATAAAACTTATTCACAGGATACTCCAAAAAGAGTATTAAGGCCACGAGTTGGTGGAAAATTTATGAAGAAATGATTATGTTATGCATATGCACAAAAAAGAACTTATATCCTCTGTAAATTATATCAGTTATTATACCTTTCATGAGCATGAAATGGTATTATAACTTTGGTCCGATGTTTATAAGTACCAGAACAAAAAGAGATAGACCCATGAAAATGTATACTTATATGATCAGAACGTCGAGCTGAGTTGATTTAGCCATGTCCGTCTGTCCGTCTGTC
>NW_016159881.1:5967-14363 GCF_001687245.7 Rhagoletis zephyria | reverse complement strand
TATAGCTCCCATACAACTGATTGTTCAGATATGAGATTTTTCATTATAACTTCTCCATTTATGCAGCTACGAACATGAAATTTTGCAATACTTGCACCTCATTATTATCAACAGAATACAGTGAAAATTACAAAGATCGGGTCACTATAACCTATAGCTCCCATACAACTGATTGTTCAGATATAAAATTTTGCGTTATAACTCCTCCATTTATATAGCTAGGAACATGAAATTCCGCACTGTTTTCAATAATTATCAACAGAAAACTTACAGTGAAAATTAAAAAGATCGGGTAACTATAACCTATAGCTCCCATACAACTGATTGTTCAGATATGAGATTTTTCGTTATAATTCATCCATTTATGTAGCTAGGACCATGAAATTTCGCGCTGTTTTCACTCATTATCAACAGAAGACTTACAGCGAAAATAACAAAGATCGGGTCACTATAACCTGCAGCCCCCATACAACTGATTGTTCAGATATGAGGTCTTTTATCATAACTCCTCCATTTATGCAGCTAGGAACATGAAATTTCGCACCATTTTCACTCATTATTAACAGAATACTTACAGTGAAAATAACAAGGATCGGATGACTACAACATATATCTTCCATACATCTGATTGTTCAGATATGGGATTTTACTGTAAAACTCCTTTATTTGAACAGCTAAAACCGATAAATTTCGTAAGATATTTTATAAATAATAATACAAAGTCTACTGAGAAAATCGTCAAAATCTATGCTGTATAAGCTTTATCTCCTATAGCACTGATTGTTAAGATACCAGTTTTTGCCATATATCTCCTTTATGTACGAAACTAAACCCAATAAATTGTGTTACCGGTTTACATACCGATCACATAGCGGTGAAACTCACTTAGATTGGTGTCATATAAAGTATATCTTCCATACCTCTGATTGTTTAGATGCGATTTTTTATATAAGTATGTAACTCCTCTATCGATGTATGCAGATGTATTCAAAAGCAGTAATCTGTCAAAGTAAAATTTGCAGATGTTCATGAAAGGTATGAAGCCTTCGGCATAGCCGAAAATATTTAAGGTATCAAACTCTATATGATCATGAACTTGTACATGAAAAGAAATATGCATTTAAATATTACGCTCTTATACTGCAGTGTTAATTACAAAACAAATATTTTTGAATTTTTCATGTTATCATCTTTCTGTTTTTGAAAATCTCAAGGAGGAGCGTGTTGGGTACAACTATAAATTATCTGACTCGCTCTCTGAGTTTCTCTCATTTATCTTATGTATAAAGAACTTTAACTAAGGTGTAAGAAATTGAAAGACAAAAGTGAATAAAACATTCAATGTGAAATCGCCTTGTAGGACAGACGTGTATTTCTTTGGGTCTGTCGGTCGGATACATCACAGTAATTTAATTGTATTTGTTTTTTTTTAGTGTACATTTTTGGTAATGTTTTGTACTTGAAAATACCTGCACCAGCGAACATGAACGGATACACAAAGTGATCCTAACCTGTACAAGAAAAAATCTTTATTATTATTACAATTTACTTGTAAGTATGCAACGGCGAGACTTGACCAAATAAATCGCTGCAGCTGTAGATCCGAGTGGACTGCACCAGCCAAACGTGGACGGTCACACAGAGATCCTAGACGCAAAACTTACTTCCTACGGCTGCACTTGCTGTAAAACGCTACTTTTTGAATAACTCCGATACTCTGCGAAGAAATATGTAAGTTATTGTTTTAATTAAGAATATTTCCATTATTTTAGATTTTTTTGACATACTTAAATTTGCGCAATAAGAATATCAATTTCGACGAAACAATCGATGAAAATATCGTCAGTATTGCCTGTTGAACTTTTTATACGAAAACAATATTTCTCCTTGTATTTTAGTAGTAGTTTCTCTAAATCAAAAAAGAAAGCAACACAGGCTAAGACAGAATGCGGGAGCGGGACCTTGTATTATTGAACCATGCTTCTAAACGGAACGTAGAAGGGTTGCCACATGTTTAAAAAATCGAATTCGCTATATTTAATGGAATAAGGCAACGGAAATATGTACATATATCAATGTGGGTATCAGGCAAAAGAAAAAATTGGACTTATTTAGCAAGAAATAAGTGAAGAGTAAAAACATTCCTGAGTTAATTTAAGAGTCCAGTAATTTAAAAGGAATGTAATCAGAACATATCACTGACTGACAATGCATGTATTTGTAATAAAATAACAAATACGATGTAAACCTTTGGTTTGACACAATTATTATCTTAGTTCAACTAAATTTGACTTTACAAACAGGTAATATTTGCAAGCTAAAAACTTCTTAAACCTCTTTCGTCTGACTCCCATATGATGATACCTATCTATTTGAAGTACCTAATTCCTTTTATTCAAATCGAATTTGATTTTTTAAAGAGGTGTTAACCATCTACATGTAGTTATGAATTAAACCATTTTGATATATATTTCGATTGATACCCATCTCTTAATAAATCATTTAACTTATTAAAAAATTTGAATAAAATTTGAATTTGAAACTAGAACGAATCGTGCAGATCTGATGGTTCTGAAAAAAAAAATTAAAAAAATTATTTTTTACATTAGCAAAAAACGCATTACTTCAAGTGCCAAAAATGAGCAGGTTTTATTTCTTCTTTCGATAGCCAAAAACCCGTGTTTAATAAAACCCTTATTATTAGTTGCATTCGATTTTCGATCTTCGCTGGTTATCGAAGATCGAATGTGAATTCGTATTAAGCGAAGCGCACATTAGCGCGATTCCATCGTTGCGAATACGTTGCGAATTCGGCTGTTAACTTCGAATCCGCAAACGTGCGCACACTTGAGCGATTTTTTCGCGTCGATTTCCGATTTACAATTCACTCAATTTTCCCTTTATTTCGTGTATTTTCGCACTCGGCGTGCCCAAATCGTACAAAATACTATTATTACGAACGTTTTTATTAGTTTTTGTACAATACACGTTTTTTTTTTCTTTGCCTTTATTGCTGTGACACCATTCTTCTTCTTCTCTGACGCCTTCAAAACGCTGCAAGCCGCGTTTCGAACGCGTCAATAGAGAGGAACATTGAATGTTCGAAAAATTCGCAGCGACGGAATCGTGCAAGTGTGCGCTAGCGCATTAAAATGTATGGGTAGCATTGTTGTAATTTTTGGGCTTGCGGATTCGCAACGACAGAATCGCGCCAATGTGCGCTTCGCTTTATGAGCTATGCAACCGTGTCGTAATTTTCTGTCAAAAAGAATTTTGCTTTCGATGCTCTAGCGAAGTGTTAGGAAATTGTGAAGAATTTATGATTTTGCGTTTGCTTTGTTACTTTTTGCCAGCTAGTTAGACACTAATTTTAAACATTTTAGTAGTATTAGTATTAGTAGTAGTAGTAGTAGTAATTTTTATTTATTTTCTTTAGATCCTGAATTACAACAGTTTGGAGAAATTCAAACAAATTTTAAAATTTAAATTAAAATTAATAAAAGATCTAACGTCGTGAATACTAAACACAAGCTCGAAAGGATGGTTTCACTTTTGACGGAAAATCCCAATACTCAGTTGGCACGATCTCTGAGATTTGCCTCGAGAGCATTGCTGCAGCAGGTTTTCTGTGTAACGAACAGCAGGTCTATAAACGCCTCTTTAGACAGTCGTAAGTTTTTAACAAATCTGTAGACGAATTTCTTTAATATATTGTATGTCAAAATATATTTGAAAGACTACACTTAAATTTTTTCTACTCCTGGCCAGTTTACTAAGCTCTTATCCTGTGACGAATCGTCGAACAAGAACTCCGTTGTACCTCCTAACTTTTACCAAGTTTTTATAAATTCGCTTTCTTTTTTACTTCATTTTAATTTGCAGCAATTTACATAAATATCTGCATATGTATAAGTACACTATTTAGTTTGCTCGATTTGTAAACAAAGCTTCTCAGCGGTGTAAAATATACTATTGTGAACAACCTAAAGGAGCGAAATTCACAAAAGCGCTATTTACATATTTACAGCGCTATACAGCCCGTTTTAAATTTGAATTATTATTATAACAAATTTGAATTCTTGCTTGCTTCTATTTCGGTCCACCGCGCAAATTAATTACACGGTGACAGGTAATAAGATCAACGTAAATAAGGTCAAACGACCTTATTTCCCACCCTGGTGTGAAATAAAGTCAATTGACATTATTACCTTTTCAAACGCGAAATAAAGTAAACAAAAATTTGGAAATAAAGTCATTGACGCTATTTCCTCATTCAAATGGAAATAGCGTCAGCAATGCTTAAAGTATGTCGATTGATAGAAAAAAATGTTGTTCTTACAATAAACATTGCCCCGTAAGTGTTGTTTTTTAGTAGTTGGAAAAGGTTATTGCCAAAACCTCAGTGTGGTGCTATTAATCCACACACAATCATGAACTACCACCAATTGATTTTATTAAAAAATTTAAAATTATGAATATAGTAAAAACACGATGCGAAAAACCAAACGCAAAACGCTGCTGGAATATGAGATATATTTGAGAAATGATCCAGAACCTGCAAAACATGTTTCGTTTCCACAAAAATAAAGCGAACACTATTAAATTGAAGAAACAGTCCATGTCCAAAAACCCCGGAGGTACACTGAAAGAATTCTGTGTTTTAAATTAGCATGTTATGAACGAATTCGGAATGTCGTAAGATGGAAAAGAAACCAACCTTTCTATAAGGAAACAATTATAGAAAAGGAATTTTCTTACACTGTATTCCTGTCTCCGCCAGCAATTTGTGACTTCATTTAAAAGCAGCTAAGGAGAACGACGACGTTATTTATTAGAAGGCACATTCAACAAGCCAATGTGCCAAAATGCGAGTATAAAAACTTATTGATTATTTAATATCGGAACCGAGTAAGTTAATTGATTGGTTTTTAATTTTCGCACATTTTTGAAACACAAATTATATGCTTTTTTACTTTGTCCCACCCTTTACTACCGCCACGTCACACAGTGCCGCCTAAGTGGGAAAAAATCGAAAAATTCTGTCTGCAATGTAAACGTTTATTTTTGTAAAGGTAATTTATCCATTAAAAAGAATTAAACAGAAATTTGCCTATAAAATAAATTATATGCCGCCAGAAAGCCACTAAATTGGACAAATTTTATACTAAGAATTTTAATAAGAGCATAGCCATGCGTAAGCTCTTCACGGAAACAAATCGCCAACAGTTATCTGTTTTTTAACAACTTTTCAGGAGAGCAAAAAAACTGATTTGGCACCAGTGATAGGCAATATTTTGCAATTGTCATATTAAAAAAAAAAAAAATTATTAAAAATATGTTATTGATTTATGAAAAAAAAGAAATCTATTTTTTTGACTAATTACGATTTAATCAACATTTGCGCCGCTTTAAAGCACATAGCTGTTTTTATACACGATTAAAATTTGCTTTTGGCGGCATGGAATCGTAAGCAATTTGTACATAATACTGCCGTTAGGCCTAAATGCAATGTATAGCAGTTCAGGACTCGATTAGTTAACTGCCCGTTGCTCCGTCTAGCGAAACGTTGGTATCCTTGTCGCGGGGCTAGACCTTAAGTGGTGACATGGGGGCCCTTAGGGGTTTCCATGTCGGCATGAACTAACAGGGATGCTTCGCATGGGAACCTGTGTTGGACATGTGCTTACGCAGTTTCCGATGTGGAGATTACTGTACCAACGAACCCAGGGGGGTTTCGCGTTTGCGAGGCTACGGGTGTCACAATCCCGGGTACCCCAGTCAAAGGCTACCAGTCCTGAGTCGGTGGAGGCTCAACTGGAAGAAGTCCACGGCTTTCGAGAGTCATACCAAAGACTTTAAAAATGGTGCCACGGGGAACAGATGCCCCCGGAGTGTGTTCGTCGGCGAGACGAGCAAAACTGGTGACGCAAGCAAGGCTTGCAAGGCTGGCAAGGCAAACACTGGCATAGCTTACACGACTAGAAAATGGAGAAAATGGTGAAAAAGGAGATAATGGAGATAATGGTGCAAATAGTTGTAATTGGAGGAAAAGTGTGGTGGAAACCGCTGGAAATGGTGAAAAAGTTGTGCGAAAGTTGAGCAATTCGATCCGTTGCGAAAGCTGAGCCGTGTCACCGCTCCTGGATGTGGAGGGTGCCCACGAGCGAGGCGAGTAGGACGTGTGAGATGAGCAAGACGGAGCAAGATGGTGAATGTGTGTCGAGCAACTCGATCGGTCGAAAGTTGAGCAAGTGGTGTCACCGCTCCTGGATGTGGAGGGTGCCCACGAGCGAGGCGATTAGACTTGTGAGACGAGCAAGACGGAGTATGAATGTGGAGTGAAGTAGTCGTGTAAGTCGTTCTAGTGTGAGCAGAGTCAGTTAAGTGGGTCAGGGTGAGTTGAGCCAGTCCAGCAAGCATTACTCCGGTCTGTTCATGGGTACGGCCCCTTTGGGGAGTATCGTGGTGGCTGTGGTTTAATACCTAAATGCGGGTAGAACCAGCAATGGTTCAATGTGGAGTTGCATTGCAACCGGATGCCGTGATCCAGAGAACGTCAGAGGTTTAGGTAGGCCTCGGCCCTACCAAGGTGGTAAGTGTGTCCACCACATACTGCCAATTGGTACTGAAGTGCTTGCAGTTCAGGGCAGTGATTAATGCAAAAATTAATCCGTTGTGCCAAATCCGGGCACCGTGGTTAAAGCCGTTGGCAGGAAATCACGAAAAGCCTACATGAAATCTGCCCGTTGCTCCTGTTATGTAATGAAAAATGGTCAGAAACGTTTTTATTGGATTTTTATAATAAAAATTAATGCTAAGTGCTGAGTGGACACATATTGTGTACAAACCATGAAATTGCCAGATATGCGAACTCGCCCTATTTCAAAGTTTCGATGGGTATCCAATTAAAGCTCGTATATACATGAAATAATTTCAATATAAATATAGTAGAATTTTTATTAAATGCTTTCACATTTGTATACATTAAGCAAATTTGCATAACATAGGAAATTGCATAAAAATGTAAAACTAAGTATTTATCGAGGTAGATTATCAAAAAACGAATGGAAATCTTTGTGTATATATGCTTTAACGTTTCAAGGCTGTTGTGTTTAGGTTAATCGATTTTTTTGGACCATCGTACAATAGCTCCGTTTCGTATTGCTGTAAGCAGAGCTCGTTTTTGTGGCAATCATGTCCAGCAGTCGGTATGACCCCTGCAGTGAAAACCCAAACCAGTTAGAAATAATACTAGGTCATAAACTAGTATGTGCCTACCAGTTCGACATTTTCGAAGAACTTAAGCGTTCAGCGACATCTGCCTTTGAATTGCCAAAGCCTAAAATAAAACGCAATGAATTGCTTTTCTTACAAATGTCGGCTGTGGCGTCACGTGAAGACTACTGGTTCGGGTTCTGGGATCGCAGGTTCGAGGCCGCTTGGAGGTGGTTAAGATTTTTAAAGTTAGGTCAATGTAAGTAGGAATAATTATTTCAATTTAAATATAAATAACAAACTTAAAGATCTAGTTGCATTACAAAAAAGAAACAAATATATGGGAAGAAATACTTGTGCCATAAAAAAATAGATTAAAAAAAATATTTTTTTTTAAATTAAATTTAAGAATAACAAAAAAATACCTAAATAAAAAATTTAAATAAAAGAAATATAAAAAAATAAAATAAAAAATGTTCCTTGCGCCCGGGCTTGATCCTGGTACCTCAGGCATACCACGCTAGCGCTTTGCTCTGTCGGCCATTGCGACTGTTGGAGCGCCGCGAGCAAAAAGGCATACTAATGCTTTTCATAGGGGATGAATTGGCAGACTATCTCATCAACTGGTATGATGCTACTAGTATTTCTACTAGTAGATGCTGATGCATAGCCTGACAATTGACATCTCGTAGGACATTGCAATGTTAAAAATACCAGTCGCTAACATTGAAAAATGATAGAACGTGAACTAGTTGGGCTGAAACGCAAACTGGTAGAATTCTAGTTCACAACTAGTAGCTTTCCCTGCAGGGATGCAACTTGAATTTGACTTAACCATTTACATAAAGCAATACTCTGATACTGCTTACCGGTGCTTCCCCAGATTTTTTACTTGGCCTTATAGTAGTAAAGTTACCAGGAACACTCTCATAATTTAAAAAATGTGATGGCCTCGCCTGTCGTATACGACTTTTGTAGTCCATTGGTGAATATATCGGTGGATTGAATACATTTTCTAATGGAGAGTGGATGCTGTCTACCTCTATACTTTTTCTTCTTCTTCTTAATTGGCGCTGTAACCGCCTAAGCGATTTTGGCCGAGTCCAAAACAGCACGCCAGTCATTTCTCTTCTGTGCTAACTGACGCCAATTGAAAATGCCAAGTGAAGCCAAGTCCTTCT